>NW_007232814.1:22990-30408 GCF_000164805.1 Carlito syrichta | reverse complement strand
AAATCATAGGTCAAAATGAGTGAAAGAGAGAAGTGCGAGAGGGATAACAGATATACATACCAGCTATCAGGTGAAAAACAGTCACAGGATCGGGAAGAAGTGAAGAAAGACACGTAAGAAAGATTGCCTAAGTAGTACTGATAGCTACACAGACACAGGTCAATAAAATCGAGAGACAGTGTAGGTCAGAAGGTCAACAACAGACGTGATCTAAACTAACAGTTACAATGATAAAATCATAAGTCAAAATAAGCGAAAGGGAGAAGTGCAAGAGGGAAAACAGATATACATACCAACTATCAGGTGAGAGAGAGACACAGGGCTGGGAAGAAGTGAAAAAAGACAGGTAAGAAAGATTCCCTAAAGAATACTGATAGCTAAACAGAGACAGGCCAAAAAAATCAAGAAACAGTATATGTCAGAAGGTAAACACCAAACGTAATCTAGACCAACAGTTTCAATGATAAAATCATAGGTCAAAATAAGCCATCAAACTAGAGTCACTTCTGTGATCTCCGATTCCAGCCTCTGCCTTTTGTTTTTCGTTGCAGCATAGGGGTGGGGCTTTGTCTCCTGTTTCACACTGTTGCCTTAAAAGCTGAGGTAAAGTTTGTTGCTAGGTGGGCGGGGCAATGGAAGTCTGCCTGGAGAATGGCAAGGCAGTTTAAGCAGGTCTGTTTTTCTCTGCTTGTCTGGGTCCTCTGGGTTGGGGTCTGACGCTGTGTGCCTCAGCCAGGGTGGACCCGGAGTTCCAGAGCTCCAAAGTTCCAAAAGGCAGGGTTCAGAGAATCTCACAAGTTCACCTATGCCGTCGCCATCTTGCCCCGTCTCCCGAGAAATGCTTTCTTAATGATCGTTCCTGATTACAAACTGGCTTCCTTCCCTACCCAGCACATTGAACAATTCCCAGTCACTCCTAACACCTACAGGGACCCTTGCAAGGGAGGGGCACCAACACTTGAGCTTCATTAGTTTCAGGACTGATCTGCCTCTGGGCAGAGCAGATTCTAGAGACAGGAGATAACTGGTCCTGAGAGGTAGGAGAATGAAGAACTATAAGAACAGAGAGCCATTTAAATGAATCATCAGAAACTACTGTTGAACAAGAAAATGTTGACAGTCTATTGTAGTTAATCTTAATTAATGTCATTCCGGTGGTGCTTGTGCCAACAAATATGTCATAGCATGGAACTTTGGTTAAACATATTTAGAAGATTGTATGTGAATGTCACAAATGATTGCAGACCCTGTAGGGTGACTCATGGCCTAGACAGCTGTGTCTCAGTCATTTCGACTAGTCACAAAACATCTGCTAGAATCATCTCTGAAATACTTGTGTTCTGGCACTCTTTACTATCTTGACCTGCTCTTCTTACTTCAAACTTGTATGAGTTTAGTTTTACATCTGACATCATTTTCCTAGGTACAAGGGTTTCACACTCATATCTACCTAGGAATGATTCCACATAAGCCTGCTAAGATGACTAAAACATATAATCAAGGTTTTAAAAAAATGACACTTTGGCTGGAAGCGTTGAATGAGAACCAGGCTTTATAAATATAGGGTTCTTATCCTTTCCTGAAGGCAAATAAATAAAAAAAGGGAATAAAACACTTCAGATGATAACCCATTTTCATTTCCTCTGTGACAAATACATTTTTGTTGGGTGAAGAAATCTATTTTACTGATGAGTTAAACAGTTGACTTTATTTTCTCCTAATGGTCTTGTCTGAAACAATGTTCAAACTTGAAAAAGTCATCTGGGAAATCATCCCTGTCAAATTGCCACTTAATGAATTTTATAGACCAATGGAACAGGATGGAGATTCCAGAAGCAAAATCTTAATTTCTCAACCAATTCATCTTCGACAAAGTCTCCACCACCAATCGCTGGGGAGAGGAGAACCAGTTCAGTAAATGGTGCTGGGAAAACTGGCTGACCACATGCAGAACATTAAAGCAAGACCCCTACCTATCACCATACACAAACGTAAAACTCAAACTATGAGAACCTTAGAAAATGCAGGAGACACCCTTAAGACAATTGGAACTAGCAACTAATTCCTGGTCAAAACTTTAAGTGCCCATGCCATAAGGGATAAGACAGACAAGTGGAACCCATCAAACTGGCAAGCGTCTGCAAAGTCAAAGAAACCATTGAAAGAGTGGGGAGACAGCTCAAAGACTGGGAAAAAAATATTTGCCAACTGTATATCTGACTAAGGTCTAACATCTAGGATTTACAAGGAGCTCAAACGTGCCGAAAAGAAAAAAACAAACAGTCCCATTAGAAAGTGGGCAAAAGATATGAATAGACACTTCTCAAAAGACACACGAGCAGTCAGCAGATACATGAAAAAGTGCTCAGCCTCACTAGTCATCAAAGAAATGCAAATTAAAACCACACTGAGATATCACCTAACTCCAGTGAGGATGACCATCATCAATAACTCAAAAAATGAAAGATGCTGGAAAGGATTCAGGGAAAAGGGAACACTTCTACACTGTTGGTGGGTGTGTAAACTAGTACAACCTCTGTGGAAAACAGTTTGGTGAATCCTAAAAGATCTAAAAATTTACCTCCCATATGACCCTGCAATCCCCCTACTAGGAATATACCCAGAGGAACTCAAATCACTCTATGAAAAAGACACTTTCACATGTATGTTTCTTGCAGCATTATTCACAATAGCAAAAACATGGAACCAACCATGCTGCCCGTCAAAAGAGGACTGGATAAAAGAAAATGTGGTGTGTGTGTGTATATATATACACACAACGGAATTTTACACAGCTATAAAGAAGGACAAAATTATGAACTTCGCAGCAACTTGGATGGACTTAGAGTCTATAATACTGAGTGATCTATCACAGAAACAAAGAACCCAGTATCACATGTTCTCACTCATAAGCAGACCTTGAACAACTAACGTAATACTATAAGAAAGGGATTGGCAGAAGTGGGAAACTGCTGAGGGGGAAGCGGGGCACACCTCATCCACAAGAGTACCTGCATAATGAGCATTTGTATACCTAACCCTGAATTGTACCTTACATGTTTAAAACAAAAAATTAAAATAAAATAAAAGAATTTTTAAGAAGAAAACTATCGATGCCCACAGAGGATGTTACAAACCTCTCATGTGCAAAGAGCAGCTTCAGTTTGTGGCAACTTAGGCCACCCCGACATCTGCAGAAGAGGCCTGACTTAGAGTGAAGAGTCACAGCACCAAGGTTCTCCTTCATGATTCTTTCTATGCCCTCATCTCCAGATTGTATCATATTCGCTGGGGTTTCTGCTCCCATCTAAATCTTTGATCTTAAACTTTTGTCCCCAATGTTAAAATCAATGACCTTTTCCCAGGCTTCCTCCTATTTCCCAAGTCTCTCTTCTGTAGATATTTTTACCTTCTGTCCAATTTTATCAGGCTTCTGGGTCTGGTCTGCCTTCTCTGGGTTGCAGTTTCTTGTCTGTCTAGTGGTTTTTCCTTGTCATCTATTTTCTCTTAACTTCCCCTCCCTATACACCCCAGGGTTATTACATGCATTCCTAAAGCTGTAGTTCTCTTCACTCAACAAATATTCATTGAATACATATTCCCTGACTCCATTTCCTTTATTCTTATACCCACATTCAAACCATCACATTTTGTTGGCTCTACATTCCAAACCTATCTGGAATGGACTCTCATTTACTGCTACCAACCTGAACCACTGCATTAGCCTACGAATTGTTCTCCAGGCTTTATGTTTCATTTTTCCCAGATCCCTCCCTTAGTCTTCCTCTAACCCAGCAGCTAGACTCTGCAATCCTTTTCAAACCCTACCTCAGATCATGTCCCTGCTCTGCTTACAGCCACCCAAATGGCTTTTCAATTCTTTCAGAGTAAAAAGCAAAGTAGTTCTCAGGCTCTGCACTTACTGTGCTGTTTATCTGCTTGGCTCTGTTTGCTCTGCTTGCTACCTTTCAGGCTTTATCTCCTACTGTTCTTACAGTCATTGAACACTCACTGCCTTCTCACAACACTCCACATAGGTTCTGGCTTAAGCATCTTTTTACTTCCATTTCTTCTGCCTGGAACACTGTTCCCCACACGGCATGACCATCTTTTGCTCTCTCCACTTTTCAGGTCTTTGCTTAATTATTATATTCTCAGGGAGGCCTTCCTTCCCCCATTTAAGTGTCAAAATATTGCCTTATTTTTCGTCCTTCCTGGTTACCTTTACTGATTTGCTTTCTCTGTACCACTTATTACCATTGTATATCTATTATCTTTTCTTTTACTTGAAATGTAAAAGCCCACAGAGATTTTTGTTTATTCATTGTTTTCACTGATATATTTGGTTTTGCCAACATCTAGAACAGTGCCTGAGATACAGTAGCCACAGAATATTTTTTGAATGAGCAAATGAATGAATACATGCTATGTGTCAGTTACTTGGTATCTAATTAAAAAAGTGGATCCTGTCCCCACAATAAACTAATAATAATGATAATAATAAAAAGAAAATGTCACAAATGAGAGAAGTTTGCTTAAGGAGTTAGCATAAAACAGGGACACCTTGCCTGAGGTAGGGTACGGCATTCCAATTTCCTGTAGGAGGTTACCTGAGCCTGATAAAAGTTAGCCCAGTGAAGGAAGGAGAAGAGATGTATTATCCTTCCTTTAGATGGATGGATAACATGAACAAAGGCACAGCAGCTGAGCAGATGCTGCTTGTATAATTTTTCCTCAGATTTTCTTACCATTTCTGAGCCATGCTGCCCTGACTTTCTATGGTCAAGAGCTGTATAATTACTGAAAGTTTGCTATGCCTTTGAGCATAGCAGGTTGGGAATACCTGGAAATTATGTGCCCATAGCCTTTAAATTAATGGCTGATGGGTGTCAAAGGTGTATACACTAGAGTTCTCTTGTGCCCTGGCCAGGATATTTCTAAGTGGTGTATTGTACACCAATTTTGTGGGATTAAGCTCTAGTCACCCACTGTGGTAGATTCAAAGATGTATCCATTACTGGCTATTCTCTCTTTCCTGTGTCACTGTAGTTTCAGCTACCTTGTTTTCTTGAAACTTCCCACAAACTGCTGGTCATTGAATCTTGGGTCAGGGTTGGCTTCTGAATGAACCCAGATGAAGTCAGTGATTCCTACCTAAACTCTAGAGAATAAAAGTGAAAAAGTATTTTGTATTCTTTGGGAAATAATAAAGCAATCCAGATTGATTGAATTTATAGGGAGAAGGGGTTTAGTTTGAAATTAAGGAATTTGTACTCTTTCCAAATTTGTTATGTAATCTGTGAATTTGGGAATGAAGTAATCAAAAGGATATATGAATATGATTAATTTAGGTTTGGTATACAGTGGTATTATATTGAGTCAGGGAATGTCTAAAGGAAGGGCAAACAGTTAGGGAACAGCTAGAACAGCACTGTTAGAGGATAGACAAGAGCACAGAAGTGAGGTGGCAGTGACAATGGAAAGGAATAGTTGGGCATAAAATGTAAAGGGAAAAAGTGACAGGCTTTGGAGTCTAGCTCTGTGAGTTTGTGGGCATGGGAGATGGAAAGAGAGAAGTAAAAAATGTCTAAGACCATATAAGTTAGAGAGCAGTAGTATCATTAACAGAGATGAGGGAGCTGTGAGTGGGATCTGGATTTGAGTTTGTGCCAGTGGAACATCCAAGTAGAAATGTTCAGCAGACGGCTGGAAATAAAGGCAGGAAGGATTTGGTTTCAGAATTGGGGCTCTTTCAGACTGCGACAGAAGCGTCTGGCTTTTTGAAAATCCCAAAGAAACACTTGCTTTATACAAGCCTTAGTCCTGCCTGACCTTGTGACTCTTAACAGAGGAGAAAAGTCATAGTAACCTGCAATTATTGGTGGACATTGCAGTCTAAACACACAGACTTGTGACGTGGAGAGGCTATAAGTGTGCATGGGGGCAAGAGAGGTTGTGGGAGGGCAGAAAGCCAAATTCTAGCCGTGCAAGTTCTTAAAGATCCCAGAGAACCAGAGCAGCAAGAAGTCAAGTTCAAGCAGTTTGGCAGAAACAGGTTTGGAATTCCGAAGACTGGGAGTTGGCCAAAAGATAGGCCATTCCATGCAGAGTCCTGGGACTCTGAGGATTGATGCTGTGTCCTTTAGCCTAGTTTTCTGAAGTTGTGCTTGCCACATGTGGAAGACTGCGAGCAAGGAACCCATCTCTTAGAGCTTTCTTCTTCAGACTAAATAAACCTTATTTCATTCTTCACACAGATCATAGTTTCCGTTTCTTTAGTTATTTGCTACTCTTCTCTGAACTTTCTCCAGATTTCCTCTTCTCTTAAAAAACTGAGACCAAACATTCAAAACACAGTAATAACTGGCTTAGTTCTGGGCACAGGACATGATTCTTTTTCTAAAATGTCACACCTCAAGCAACATTTCTTTGCAGGTTCCCCACTTGTTTTGAATACTTATTCAGAGCTCATCTTATCTTGATATCATGCTAATTTTCGACATCGTAATTTTAGTCATAATAGGATTTACCTTTTTCAATAATTTTGTTTTAATTTCAAAGACTCCGAGTCATAATGGGGGTGTTGGTATGAATCTGGCTTTTTCTCTCATTTCACAGAGATTTAGGTAGAAGATTCCAGAATGCTCCCGGTGTGATTTTTTTTCTCCCATAAGACAGTAAGACATGCATGAGGCAAAACTGTCAAGCTTTTGTCTTAATTTGTGCTTTTAGAGTTTTTTGCACCTACTCACTCAACAGATTAAACCCTTGACTAGCTAAAATGTGAGTAGTAACACAGGAGAAAAAAAAAAGGAATCTGCTTAGACATTAGTCAAAACTGGCAGCAACAGGGGACCGCCAAGGAGCAGAGAGATCGCTCCAACTACATCTGTGGGAGTAATTTTCCATGTGGGTTGGATGAAGGAAGACCGTGTAAAGCACAGCCCCAGATTACACTCGCTGGGCTCCCATCCGCAGGATTTACAAGGCTCATTACTGGAAAGAGTTTACGGCTCTTCTGGCACAAGCGGCGGAGGAAGAAATGTTCACTGAACAATAAAAACTTGGGGTTTACAGAGTCACACAAAAACACGGCCTTTCTTTTATTGGGTGATGAACTTGCCCTCGAATGACGGGGGTGGGGGGGGGAGAGCGATGCACTTCCAGGGTTTAGAGTCCGTCGAGGTCCCTCCCATCCAGCCAGGATCCCTGCAGACGCGCGGTCACTTCCGACGGCGAAGTATCCGAATCCAAGGAGGAGCGGATCCGTGTCCAGGGAGGAGCGGATCCGAGTGCAGGGAGGAGCGGATGCTCCCCCTCCGAGGCGGCAGCGCAGGCTTCTGGGCCGGGGCCGCCCGGAGGAGCAGAGCGGGGAGCGCCGCCCTCCCGCCAGCCTCCCGCGACTCCTCCCCCCTCCC
>NW_007232814.1:0-22432 GCF_000164805.1 Carlito syrichta | reverse complement strand
GGACGGGCGGCTCATTCGTCCGGCGCCCTCGGCGCGGGGCTCCCCTGCTGAGTGGGTGGGGGCGCCCTCGTGCCCGGGGCCGCCGGGGCCTCCCCGGAACTGCCGTCTGGGGGCGCTGGTCCCGGGGAAGCCCTCGTGGGCTCTCGGAGCTCTCTGTTAAGCCCGCGCGCCCAATTCCCCTTCCCAGCAAGCTGAGGTTCCCTCCGGTCTGGGAGGTGCACGGGGCACAGAAAGCACAGAAAGCACGAAAGGCACAGAAAGCAGCTCCTTTCTGCTTCTTGCGAGCCGGCATGGGTTTATCCGTGAGGGACGAGGCGGTGCTCCCTCTGTGACCCAGACACGGGGCTCAGTGTACTTTCTGATTGATGGTGACACATTCCTTCCAGCACCCCAGGAAGCTGCCGGTAACACCTACCTCTTGCCAAAAACAACCTCTTGCTCAAAAACCCCGGTTGTTTTCAGCACGGCCGTCGGCTGCCCAGTACCTCCAGGCGGCGGCTTTCCTCTCCTGGGATTTCCAGGGAAGCGCCGGACACTCCGCTTCTCCCCTTCGCTCCCCCTTTCTGAAGCCCGGTGCTGTTTCTTGTTTTCAGAAGCTGGAACTGCAGCGAATAGCCTAGTCGAGCTCGTGTAAAACAAAACTTTGTACATCCAGCCAGATTAAAGAGAGTCTCGCCACGTTTGTCTAAACAAACTTTGCTGCCATTAGCGGCACATGAGAAATCCTTAGAGTTTTCCACGTTTGTGCTCTTTGTACTCAACTCTGAAATTGGATCTTGCATTTCAGTGACCTTCTGAGGGAGTTTTCTTTTCGTGAGGGTCATTTGGGCACCTCCCCCCTTTTTGTAAGTTAATAGAGTGCTTTTCTGCTTCAATTTTACTGAAGCCCAAGGACATTTTATTTCAGGGTTACATTCAGAAGGTGACATTTGGTGGAGTCCAGCTAATCCCTGCAGCGACAGCGATAGTTTTGTCTTCACCTTTAAGTGTTTCAAAAAACTTCAGCTTGCTAAAGTGCCCATCTTTCTACATTCCTGCCAAACAGTGCTTGCTTTGTTAACTTGGGAAACCTCAGCATTCAGATGGATTTCTGTCAGTTTTAGGGTGCTTTTCTTTCTGTTAGGTACATGTAATGGGTTAAAAATGAATTTCTCAATCTGTGTGATTCCTCCAAATTTAAACTATTTTTTCATAATTTTGAAATATTTCTTTTATCATAATATCTAGAATAGACAAGTAAATGCCTTCAGCAAACTTGACAATGTAGATATTAAAAAAGAAAAAAAAAAAAAGACTTCCCCAGAAAAATGTCTGTATTGAGACACTCAAGGAAACTTTTATTGGGAAATAAAATAACCTCTAAGGGCTTTGTTTTTTTGTGTGTGTGTTTTTTTTAAGGGCTTTGTTATCTCTAGAGAGGCTTCTGTATATTTTATTCCACTTCACCAACACCCCTTATTTTTTAATACAGGGCATCCCTTTGTGGCTGCCTTTGGGTTTACAGTCAAAGTCAACTTCCTTTCTCACTCTGGCTTTTGAAGTTCATGGAACTGGACAGTAAACTTTAATGGATTGTAACATCAGAGAAAGGGAATTTTAGATATGATTGTTTTCTTCAGAAAAAAGACCACATAAAGTTCATTGTTGAAATCTGAGGATGGGTCACTTTTAATAGGTGGACATGGGGAATTTCATTTATGGCCTAAATGTGGGAAAATACTAATTTGTGATAACTGGCACCATCAGTAGCCAGGTTAATTATAAATGTCTCTGTGTGTGGGTCTTCTCATAGGTTGTGTGAATAAGTGTAGAAGGTACACTGTTTGATAATGTGGCTAGGATCATGGACTGTGGCCTATTTTATCCTTAGATATTTCAACTGAAAATTGCTAAATGGAGACTTGTTAATCTTTATAAATATCAGGCTCTTCTTTAGGACTCTTAAGTTGTCTAGCTGAATAGTTCTTTACGAAGAGTGCCTGTCATCTCTAACCCCTTGTATTTCTCAACTTGTCCTAGATAACCAGGAAGAAATGGATTAGATCAGAATTTCTTGGTGATATTGACATTTTGAATCAGTCAATTCTTTGCTCTTGGGGCTGTCCTATTCATTATAGGATGTTTAGCAGTATCCTTAACCTCTCCTCACCAGATACCAGTAGTACTCCCTTCCAGATGTGACAACAAAAAATGGCCAAGTGTCCCCAGAGGGACAAAATTGTCCAGGATTGAGGATTACTGTATTAGACAACTGTATATGTATTTGAGGCAAAGTGGTGATAACAGCAAAGTGAAATGATAACAGCAACTAGTTTTTGAAAAACAAGTGTTTATGATGATTTTCCATTTTCCATGGTGGTAGGGAATGTGAACCATATTCATCAGTTTTTGGAATATAATTTTTTCTAGCTTTGGTATTTTGTTGACCAGAGTTGAGAACACTGCTTTTTGTTACATTTACTAACATTTCTGTGTGCTGGATTCCTTTTTGGTTTCTACTTTATTCCTAGCATGGAAAGAATTGAAACAAAATTTTGTTTAAAAATATTCATTTGCTCCAAGAGCAACTTGTAAGAATTATATTTGAAAATTATATCATTGTGGGAGATTTCACAGACAAAATTCTCCTAATCAGTGTCCATGAGTCAAGCTCATACCCTGATTTATCTTTCCTGCACTTTTCTGCCATCCAGATGGGAGAAGGTGGGGCTATGGGGTGCACATGTTCCTGCAAAGTCTTGGGCACCAAATCTCCAGACTTGGAGCAGCATTTGTGTGTGTTTTCTTGACTATTCTATGATCTAAGTTGGGCAGAAACCAAGTGTTGGGCAAAAATGAAGGAAATGGATTTAGATGTTTCTGTCAAGACTTGTATTTTTCAACCATGCTCATTTATAAACTCTCTAATTTACTGTGGTGCATTCAAGGAGAAAAGGAAAGGTTTGTCCCTATCTGCTGATGCAAACCATCAATTTACGGGGTGGAGAGGGAAAGAGCAAGGCCCTGGAGAAACCACTAGAAGGAAGAGAGAAGGGCTTGTCCTCTGGGCACTTTCTGTGTCCTGGGCTTCAGCCACACATATCATTCTTAAACAGACTATGCCTTTTATTTCATAATATGAAAACAAATATATGAAACAACTTAGGGAATGTGAGGACAATAAATGAAAATTAAATTGAGCTACCCTTTTCTAACCATCACATGGAACAAAACATTTAAAAAATAAACTCTGATTCTACCAAATGTGAGGAAAGGAATTCTCAAACTGTTGATGAAAGCACAGTGTCTGTGGAGAACAATTCAGTAATGTCTAGTGGAATTGAGTATCCACGTGTCCTACAATCCTAGGTGTATACATGAATAGGACTCACATTTCTGTGCTTGCCTGTTTCTTTTTTGAAATATTATTCACTGTTTACGTCTAACTCCTAGGAAAGTCTTCCCCTTACTGTCTTTTATTTTATTCATTGTTTGTGTGTAGCTCCTAGGAAAGTCTTCCCCTTACTGTCTTTTGTTTGGTTCTTTTTAAAAAAAATATATGAATGCAGTTGGTTTATACAAATCTAACTTGCTTTGTTTATGTTGAATAAATGATAAATTATTTAAAGTGAAGGACTGACTTTTATTCATTTTTATGCTCTTCAGCATCTACACCGTTCTTTTGCCTCGAAGAGATTCTCAGGTGTTTTTTTTTTGCTGTATTTGTGGTCTGTTCTGAGAATTATGACAAGCAGCATACAGTCAACGTGATTGCTGGTTACTCTTTTTCTCAGGACTTTAGTTCAATTCACCAAGCTTCCTTTCTCTACTTGAGGGCATGTACACTGCCATAACCTAGCAATGTACCGGTGAAACATTGGACAAGACATTGTTTCTGATCTGTGGTTGGCGACTCCTTTCCACAGTTTACTTGCTTTACTTGATATAAAGTGGCACCTTTATCATTATTTTCGGGGTGTTGGGTACTATCATTCTTTTTTCATAAGTGATAAAACATTGGTTTGAAATGGTTACATAACTTGCACAAGCTCACATGGCTGGGAAGCAGTAAGAGAAGGGCTTTGTCCTTTCTTCAGACTGTTCTTGTCCTTCTTGACCTCATGTTGGTCTTTTGGGATCTATGGGAAAGAAGCATAGACTGGGCATCAGTGACTTAGAGAAGCAAAAGGAATACACTGCTGAGGGGGTAAGCACATAATTTGCAGTTTTGTGTAAATGGAGGAGAAAGGAATAGGCCCAGGCTGTAGGAAAACTGGGCCCCAGGCCAGGGTGGCAAATTATGGCCCATGGGCTAAATCCAGCAAAACAGCTACCTGTTTTTGTATGGCCTGTGAACTAACAATAGTTTTTAATTTTTTGTTTGTTTACTTATTTTTTGAGTTGGGATCTCACTCTGTTGCCCAGGCTGGAGTGCAGTGACATGCTTCTGACTCACGGCAGCCTCGACCTCTTGGGTTCCGGTCTCAACCTCTCAGCCTCAGCCTCCTGAGTAGCTGGGACTGCAGGTGCATGCCACCATGCCTGGCTAATCTTTTAATTTTTTTTTTTTTTTGAGTCGGAGTCTCACTGTTGTCCAGACTAGAGTGCAGTGGCATGCTCATGGCCTCCCCAGCGTTGACCTGCTGGGCTGTCGTGATCCTTCCACCTCAGCCTTTTAAGTAGCCAGAACTACAGGCTAATGCTACCATGTCCAGCTAATTTTTGACTTATTGTGGAGACGAGGTCTTGCCAAGTTGCCCAGGCTGTTCTTGAACGTTTGGCCTCAGGCAATCCACTCACCTCAGCCTCCCAAAGTGCTGGGATTACAAGCTGAGCCACCGAGCCCTGCCAAATTTTTTTTTTATAGAGATGGGGTCTTGCTGTATTGCTGGTCTTGAACTTCTGGGCACAAGCAACCCTCCCACCTCAGCCTCCAAAAATGCTGGGGTTACAGACATGACGCCCGGCTGACTTTTACATTTTTTGAATGGTTGAAAAATATCCCAAGGAAAAAACTTACCATGACATGAAAATTATATGAAATTAAAGTTTTCTTGGCTCCTAACTACATTCATTCATTTGCGTATCATCTGACTGCTTTGATGCTACAAGGCAAAGTCCAGTAGTTGTTACAGAGACTGTAAAGCCAGGCCTGCAAAGTCTAAAATATTTACTATCTGGCCATGATTAGAAAAACGTTGCAGGCTTTTGCCTTAGGAGATGACATTCCCACTTAAGCTGTGGCGCATGCCGATCTGCTGCTCTGTTGGAAAGAGCTGGATTCTGGACAGTAGCAGCTGGCTCTGGGCATTTCAGAGACCTGTTTTTCATTTTAGTCTTTGCCAGTGAATCCTATGTTGTTTTGCATTCAGACATAGCGCTCCTCTGTTACATCTTTTAAAACACAGCACTTGAAGCTAGCTAGACATGTTTTTTTGGTGTAAATATGTTCTCATGATCAGAAATGAATGAAACACTTTGATGGCTAGTTGGAAAGGAGATGGATATTTCTTCTCCAGAACTTGAGTATATCCTTGAAATTTGTTCTAGAACCTTGATTATGAATTTGTGGCTTAGTTCCTGGGAGGAAGTAATTAGCACATTTGTCAATGAGTATTTTTATTCTTTTAAAATCATTGCTATAAATTAGGCTAAATTGAGAAATGGGTGCCTTTTAAAATGACAGATGTTCTTTTTCATTAACATTTTACTAGCCTGCATTTGCTGTGGATTGTTTGCCTGCTAAACTGAGCTAAAGTGAACAGAACTAATTTTCAAAGCTATTGAGTTTGTAGTTAGTCAAGAGACAGTTATTCAGAATAGAATTATAGACACTGTGTTATTATTTTATTTATTCATTGATTTTTATTTTTTTAGAAATGTGATCTTGCTTTGTGGCCCAGGCTGGTCTCCAACTCCTGGGCTCAAGCCACCCTACCACCTCAGCTTCCCAAGTAGCTGGGACTGTAACTTTGTTACTATTTGTTGTAATTGTGTTACTTAAGGCCTGCGTGTTACAATCTGTGTTTGGTAGTAAGCAACTGGAGGTGGTGGAACAGTACAGAGTTGATAACTACCCTGCTAACTGTGAAACAGAGATGCCTCTTTAAAAAATACTGTTCCAATTTTGAAAATTGCAATTTTATGTAAGTTTTTATATTTCTCGGGATAGCTTTACTTTAAAAACAATGCAGGGGTATGTTATTTTTATACACAGAGGGAATGTTTTACATATCTTCTTTTGTAAAAGGTAAATCTACTTTTGTTAATAATTTTAATTGTTTTATTTAATATGAATCTTCTTATTAAAAAAAGAAAACAAATTCAGGTTTGTGCATTTACATACTTAGTCACTGATTGATTCATACTTTTTTTTTTCAGGCCTTGATTGTTTTAGTAGCATATTATAGGTTTTAGGAAAATAATTTAAAAATTACTGTTAAAATATGGATGTATCCCCTCTTCTTGAATTTCTTTCTTAAAGGAGATGTGATTAAGTGAGAAAAATGCTTAATTTGTTAATGTGGAAATATAGTTCATGTTTATAATTTACTTTCTGCTATTAGAAATTTTGGTTTATGGTTTAGTTTGTTTAGGTTTAGAATAAAATTCTGTCTACTCAGGAAGATGTCTTTAAGTCACTAGTGGACAATCTTTGCTTTTCATTTCAAGACAATCTTTGCTTTTTATTTCTCTGTTCTTTTTGATTGTTACTTTTCTTATAAGATACTATCTGTTTCTGTACAAATCTGAGAGTTGGGGGCACTCCCCAGGCATTTTCAAGACAGAGTGACAGAGTCTACTACATTGAAATGTCCTTTTCTTTTTGACTGAAGAACTACTGTATTTACAGTAAAAATCTACACTGGAAATAAAAGAACCTACATTTTAAGTTTTAATACAATTCGAAGAACATAATTATTACTATAAATATATTCTGTAATCTTTTAATACAAATAACAGTTTTGGTGAACATGTAGTTAAAATGAGGGGCTACTTGTGGGGGGGTGGTCAGGAAAAGTGTTTCTCACAAACATGGTGAGTTTCAAAAATAGACCAGCATTCAAATTAAATCTCATTTGTTGTATTTACTGTTTGTTGATTTTAATATTACCTGTATTATTTTGGATGCATAAGATACCCTGGTGTTACTGCATTAACTAATCATCTGCACGTTTAATTTGGGGTGAATTCTCGAATTTCTAGAAGGAATTCCCTTATCTGCTTTCTAGTTACTGCCCACCTGTTTAGCATTCATTTCAAAGGATGGGCGAGAGATGAGATTTTACTCTTGATTTAAATGCTGTTGATCTACTCCTGTGCTGTGGACAGGTAAAAGTCTGTGGCCTGTTAGGAAATGGTCACACAGCAGAAGGTGTGCAGGATGGACTATCACAGCTGTCTTTCTGTCAGATCAGCAGTGCGTTAGGTTCTCATAGGAGCACGAGCCCTATTGTGAACTGCTTATGCGAGGCATCTAGGTTGCACACGCCTTATGAAAATCTACTGCCTGATAGTGCCTCTCCCACTGTCCCCTGTCCCCCCCACCCCGCCATGGAAAAATTGTCTTCCATGAAAAGGTTGGGGATTGTTGCTTTATGGGACAAAGGAATTTTCAAGCACACACTTTTTTTTTTTCCACTCGACACTACCCTGGTCAGTCTTAGACACTCTAATACACTAAGGAGATAATGAAAATGCATCATACTGTATACAGCGTGACCCCATAGGTATGTGGGTCCTGGCAGCCTTGGCTTCCTGATGCTGGAGCATTGATTTCTGACCTGGGAGAGGAAAAGCCCCAGAAGAAGAATCTGTACTTCTTTATTTCAGAGTCCCAATAGTCAGTGTCTCATCGGCAAGGCTCTGTCATTGATAGTCTGTTTTAACTTGTTCGAAGTCACATCTTTTATGGGTCTTAGGTACTGATTACTTATAGCTGCTGCACACAGGGCTAAGAAGGGAATCAGTAACTTCAGACTCTAACTCTTGGGTTCAGGCAATCATCCTGCCTCAGCCTCCTGAGTAGCTAGGAGTACAGGCGCGCATACTGGTTAATTTTTAAAGTTTTTGTAGAGATGGGGGGTCTCATTATGTTGCCCAGGCTGGTCTTGAACTTCTGATCTCAAGCGATCCTCCCACCTTGGCCTTCCAAAGTGCTGGGATTACAGGCATGAGCCACCATGCACACCTGATTTTAAATGCATTCTCTAACAAGCTCGTTAAACATTTAAACCTTTTCTTTCTGGTCCTAGCAATATACTAAACAGTAGCAGCTATTTCATTTAAAAAAATTAACTCTGCAAATATAGAATTTAAATGAGTTCTTTAAAAAAAAAAGTGGCTAACACTTTGCAGGCAGCCTAACATGACCCCTTTAATTCTATCACCTGGGAAAGTCTTACAGAGCTGTTAGGCAGAGGGCAGACGAGTTCTTTGATGGGATTTTCCATTCTTGCCCATGCCTGCTCTGAGGCCTCTTGTCTTCTGAGGGCCTCTTCTCCTGCTCTGGCCTTGATGGTTCTTTCCTGGCCTCCAGCTGGCACCACAACTGTGACCAGAATGCCCTGGTCTTCCAGGCTCTCTGAAATTTCGGTCAGCCTCGTCTAGAGAGGGACAATTCTCCTTTTCTTTTTAGTTTAGTTTAGACGAGGTTGGAATTTTTTAAGCAGTGACTTTACTAGGTAACCAAGGGCAAAACAAAACAAAACCCCAAACTGGAAAATTACCAAAGCAAAGAAATGAACAGACTTACAGAGTAGGGATTCAGAGTTCTTACTCTCCTCTGACTTAAGTATAGTTAGATACCGGCATACCTGGTACATTTAGGGGTTCATCGGTTCTGTGTCCATGTCCAGCTTTCCCTCCACCTCCTTTTTCTTTCCACTGCTCTTGTTTTCACAAATTATCCTTCCCTGTGATTGGAGTTCATGAGGCATGTGGGTAGACAAGGGTTACTAGATGGACTAGTTAATTTGTCATTTCTTAGGGACATATTGGCATAACCGTAGCTAGTAGGCACTTTGTTTTCTTCAGGAGGTGAACATTTTTATTTTTGCCCATAACACTTTTTATGTGCTTTAGTTGTGGTTTTGAGTAGTACTTTGCATTTGCTTTTATGAAGCTACATAATTTAATAAATCTATATTTATTTAATTAACTGAGCTTTATAAGTTCTCCCAGAATATATTTTTTCCCTAGAAGTAACAGTATTGTAACTTCTTTGGTGCAAATGTATGTTGAGAATGATTCCCATTGTGTGATACTGTGAACGTTGATAGCTAGTATTTTAAAATTTAATTGGAGTATTTATTGAATGACTAGTCTGTATTCTGTTGTCTCCTGCAGAGATAAAAATAAAAAAAAAAAAATCAGGATGAAAAACAAAAACCACACAAAGCTCAGTTTCTGTTCCACATTTAAATTCTAAGATTCTTACAGGGAAAATAATGCAAAACTGAACAACCCAAAAAGCGCTTCTGGGGAAGCAGACTGGACTGCAGGGAAGATCATAGACACCTGGCACCGGGAACCTGGGTTGAAGTTGCGTCTTTCCACTCAACCAACTTGACCCAATCACTCTCCAGACTCTCTAGACCCTACTTGTCATCTGCTCTCTTTATCACTCTGTGATTTGATGTTTCTTGAATTTGAAGTGTCAGAATGGTGGTAGAAACACAGTGCTTCAGGACTCAGAGACCTCAAGGAAATTTACTACTAATATTTTTTAAGTCAAAGGAGGTATAGATACAGACTTTAAAAAAAAAATTCTATTTTTGCTTCTAGTTGTTGTATCAGGAGTTGGACTCGGCCAAGATTTGATGTTCCTTTTTTTCCTAATTAGTTTTTTATTTAGAGGTAAGAAAGGAAGGCCAAGAATAACCAGAATTAAATTTACATTTAGAAATATTCCAAGTGTTTTTATGTGAGAGGGAAAAACAGTCTAGTGTTTATATGGAACTATTTTCTGCCTTCTGAGAGGAATTATATACTCTTTAGTACATTTAAATACTGTAAGTTGTTTAAAAAAAAAAGCTTATCTTCCTCTCTTTCAGTCCTGTTTAAGTCAAATAGATTAATAACAGTGATGCTGGTAACTCCTTAGAAGTAAAGAAAGACAAAAACAAAACAAAACAAAAACAAAAAAAATGTTATAATAAGTGCTATGTAAAAACTGGGTACACTTTTCCAAATTGTTACAGAAATAGTCATCAAATCACCTAGACTCACCTTCTAGATGCATTAATTATATTTAAATATGATTGTATTTAGTGAACTAGAAGCATGGTAAATAAAAGGAAAATCACCTTATGGAAGAAAAGTATCTATGTGCATAAGTGTGTCATGCTGGACTCCCGAAGACATCAAAAGGGATGGCAGTGTATCCGAGAGGCTGAAGAAATGACCTGGAGACAATGGTCGAGACATGGGCTTTATTCAGGAAAAGGGAAGGTGGTCCAGGAGCAGCCGTTCGGACATGGAAAGACTACTCTTGATTGCAAGAGGCACTTAGGTTATATAGCATTTTACATAGGGTGGAGTGCGGGATTAAGTGTGAAAAGGGTAGGGTTTCTAGTGCAAAGGTGCAGTGTGAGAAGACTCTTAGACATATGTCACATGTACACAACATGACTGAATTCTCTGTAGTGGCAAGATTTTTAGTATTATAATGAACTAAAGATGAATCAAAGGTAACTAAAGACTATGGGTATTGATCCAGGCATGCCTAATCGGGTCTGAAACATTGTGGGGCCAATTGCCTCAAGGAAGTGTGCACAGCTGCAGTATGTGGTCAACAGGTACGCAGAATACTTCTCCTGTGGCCTCAGCATGACCAGTATGCCCAGGCACAGAGCCTGAGGGGAAGGGGACATCCTGGATTGGCCATTCCATTACCCCACCCCAGGGTCTACCCCTCCCCCTGCTTGGTGTTATGGGTGTGCTTATGTTGTCACTGAGAGTGTGTGTGTGTGTGTGTGTGTGTGTGTGTGTGTGTCTGTCTGTCTGTCTGTGTGTACATGTAGTGTTTACTATGCATGGGGATTATTTTTAAACCTTAACAATGGACTAGAAAGTGTGAGTGCCTTGAGTTCTGTACTTTTCTTCTTTGGTAGGTTGCTAGGTCTTTGTCACAGTAGAATTTGTTCTATGTGTGTTTACATCTCTACAAAGGAACTTATCTAGAGAGTGGTATAGTCTTAGACCCTATCCTTGGAGGAGATGGTGATGCCCAATGTCTTTCTCTTTTCTGGGCCGTTTTCCCTACTGTTTCCAGAAGGATTTTATATAAATTGAAAGAAGTAGTTTAAATAGGACAATTGGAGGTGAAAGAGACTGGCTTAATTTGAAAAATATATAGTTATATTTCAAGTATAAAACTACCAAAATTACAGAAGCATGTAGTCTGGGTGTTGCTTTTGGAAATTAACCATGATGATTTTGAAAAAGCAAGTAAACATCAGTAGTTGTTTCTCTTGTACAGTATTTTATATTAAAGAAAAATCTGGTTTATTACAATAATAAACTAACATTTATATTACTATTTATATCATGTACTTGATATTTGTATGATCTCAAGCATAAGTATGTTATTTTAATAGGCTATAACATCCTAAACAGCTAGTATAACTTCCTAAAATGGCCAAGCTCGTTTTCCCCATAGTAGGTCATTGAATGGCTCTATTACACCAGTACCAGCAGCTCCATGGTTTATGGTTGAGTGGATAAGTGAGATTTTGTATGTGAAGGTAAAAAAGATAAACTAAGAAGTCTACTTTAAAAGAAGATATATGGCAGCCAATAGACACATGAACAAGTGCTGGGCCTCACTAATCATCAGAAATGCAAATCAAAACCACACTGAGATACCACCTAACCCCAGTAAGAATGGCCATTATTAATAAAAAAAACCCAACAAAACAGCAACAGATGCAAGGATGCAGAGAAAAAGGAACACTTCTACACTGCTGGTGAGAATGCAAACTAGTACAGCCTCTTTGGAAGACAGTGTGGCGATTTCTGAACGAACTAGAAATTGACCTTCCATATGACCCAGTAATCCTCTTATTGGGAATATACCTGGAGGAATGCAAATCACTCTACAGAAAAGATACCTGCACACACATGTTTGTTGCAGCTTTATTCACAATAGCAAAAATTAACCATGCTGAAATTAACCATGAAATTAACCATGCTGCCCATCGAAGTTGGACTAGATAAAAAAATGTGGTACATATACACAATGGAATTTTATGCAGTCATAAAGAAGGCCAAATATATGGACTTTGCAGCAAATTGGATGGATTTAGAGTTGATCATACTCAGTGATCTATCACAGAATCAAAGAGCAGAGTACCATATATTCTCATTCATAAGCGGACCTTGAACAATTATCATAATACTATAAGGAAGGAATTGGCAGTAGTGGGAAACTACTTGGGTGGGGGCCCACCTCATCAACAAAGATAACTGCATAATAAACCTTTGTATACCTAACCCTGAATTGTACCCCACATCTTTAAAATAAAAAATTTAAAAGTTAAAAAAAGAAGTCTAAACCATACACACAAACTTAAGAAGTAACTATAATTGATAGTTCTGTTGTATTTTCTATAACTAGATTTATTTTTAGTGATACAGGGTGTGATTTTTTTTCTTAATATTTAGAATGACCTACACTTGAATATTTGGATTGTAGGAAACTCTTTTGAAATAGTTCTTTTCAGTTTAAGGAGGTGTTGGGAGGTAGAGGGTAAGTGGAGGAGAGGAAGAGAAATTGCTTGCAAGTGTGGTAGGAAAATTATAAATATATGATTTGAGTGAGTTCACACAATTAATTCAGAAAGCTAGAAGCCACCACTAAGTACTGGGAAAGGGAAATTTTGCTTATGTAAAATTGGATCCCTAATTCCACCTAAACGGAAACATGGCTTGAGTAGTTTTATCCTAGAGATTTACTTAATTTGTTGTAACATTTCATGTTTAGCATAACAAAGTGAATATGCCAGTCACTCTTACCATGCTTTGACTTCCAGCCTGTGGTCTAGTGTGCATGTACCCTGGTGGGACATACACACTGAGACAGTGTATGGCGCTGTATTTTTCATTTGTTTCAAGAAGTTAACAGGTTGCTTTGGTGATCAGCAGAGGTTCAGAAATATAGATGCTCTGACTCTTCCATGCAACCCTGGATGTGTTCCATGTTGGATGAGAATGCTTCACATCCCATGCTTTTTCTGATATATTGAAGTTGAAGTCTGTTGTGCTTTGAATTATCTGGAAAGCAGTGGTATTTCCACTTTCATTCTGATTAAGTATATGATGAAGAAACTGAGGTTGATGCCACTGTACTCTTCAAATACTAGGACAAATTCAGAAGCAGCATAGAAGAGAGTGTTTGCTTTCTGGATATAGTGAGAGAGCTCACCATACAGGAAGGGGACTATAGATCTATAACTGTGAATTAAAGGTATGTATGAGTTTGCTTAGCTTACTGGGATACATGATTTATTTAAGGCCAAATGCTATGAACTGCGTGTATTCTAATGATGAAAGGTGTCCTGTGGGAAAAAGTGTTGGGTAATGGTTAAGAGGATGGGGTTTGGCATTAGCAACCTGAATTTAAATATAATCGCTACCACTTATTTGCTGATTGTTCTTGGAACAAGTTACTTAACCTCTCTTAATTATCATAGTTTTCTAATAATAGTAATTGCTCCTAGGGTTGATTTGAGGATTAAATGTGATAATACCTGTAAATAGCCCAGTACAATGCCTGCTAACAGAAACTACTCAATAAGTGCTAGTACTGTTATTTTCAAATAATATAATTCTAACTGTCATTATTCCAAAGAGGGACCTAGAATGTATAGAATTAATTATTGTGTTCTGATAATGGGGAACAATGTAGGCTATCAATGAATTCTAAAGATAAATTTTTGCAAGTTCAGATTTTAGAAAGACAACTTTTTTTTAGGGGAACCAAAGAAAATAAATAAATTTGATGGTGCAGATGTAGTCTCTTTGGTGATGCTTTTTGATTACTTACTCAAAATCAAAACTTTGAGGTTTTCTCATTCTTCTGATTTATTCTTGATATTTAGGTATTTTTTAAAAATTATTTTGCCTCTTTTTATTTTCTGTTGTTTTATCTGTAGCAAATAGTGTGTATGTAGCAATATGTCATTAAATATCTCAAACAGATAATAGTTTTTTTTAACATGTTCTTAATCTTATTATCATATTCAGTAGTTTTTCCTTAATGTTATCTAATTCTTATCCAAATTTACCTCTGCCCTCTTTTCTCAAAAATGTGTTTTTATAGTTGGTTTGTTTGATCAGGATGCATTAATTTATCTTCCTAAATATACCTCTGATCTGTCACCACCTTTGTCTGTCTGCAAGACTCTGGTAAATACAACTGCATATTGTTTAAAAAAAACTCACATTAAGTTTTATATTTCAAAATCAGGAAATTTTACTTTAAAATCAAACTTATTCTTAGCAGTATTTTAACCTGCAAGAGGACAGAGATGGTTTCTCTTATTGTTGGGTATGATGTCTTTGAATTGCTGTGCCTCAGAACTCCAAGCCTCTGGAAACTCCTTTGCCTATATGGCCTATATGCCCTACAGAGGGGCAGTCAGGTAACCCATGACTTATCCTAGTCACCCCTAACAAGAGAAGTGGTTGCCTGTGTTATCAGGGTTTCATTCAGGAAAAATAGGCCATTTTAGATGTCTTGAGCAGCAGTGCATTTAACAAAAGTAATGATGGCTTATACAATTATTGAAAAGGCTGGAAGAGTGGACTTTAGGCCGAGCCTCTGCCCGTGACTTCTAGAACAGTGGAAAGAGCTAACCAAACAAGGATGCCACTACTTCTGTCCCAGCTGGAAATCAGGAGACTGCCATCAGAACTATTGAATTTCAGAAATATGCGGCCATAAATGTAATCTCAGAATGAGAAAACTGTCTCCACTGACTCCTTATGCCGGGAGGCTGGTAACTTGACTCTAGAATGCAGAATTCAACCACTGCCTTTTGCTGTATGTCTGTGTCTGTCTCCCTTTCTCTTTTTCTCTCTGTTTCTCCATCCTTGTTCTCAACTTCCACAAAGCGAGAGACTGATCCTGGACCATCAATGTAGTAGGTTAACCCCATATCTTTCTCATTATGCTTGCCAGTGAAAGTGGCTAAAAGTAGTAGGAAGGGGACCATTTGTCTTTTAAATATCATAGGAATACATCTGAGAGGGGGATTATAATTTTCATCCAGATGTTTAGCTCCAAAAGATGTGAGAAAATGCACTTTTAATATTTGATAAATGTGGCTGGGTGCCATGGCTCAGCCTGTAATCCCAGCACTTTGGGAAGCCAAAGTGTGAGGATTGCCTGAGCCTGGGGGTTCGAGATCAGCCTGGGCAACTTGGTGAGACCTCGACTCTACAGTAAATCACAAAAACTAGCCAGGTGTGGTGGTGCGGTATCTGTAGTTCCAGTTACTTGGAAGTCTGAGGCAGAAGGATGCTGGAGCCCAGCAAGTCGAGGCTGTAGTGGCCGTGAATGTGCCACTGCATTCGAACCTGCACAGCAGAGTGAGACTCCAACTCAAAAAATAAATAAAAGTATTTGATAAATGTTTTTCAGTAATTCTTCTTGAAGCTCGACAAATCATTCAATAATTTTAAAGTGTTATGGGTAAGTTTTTTTTTGATTGTAGGGACACAAGTATGAGCATAACATGACATGAAATGCATGCCTTACTTATTAACATGGAACTCTGTTTTAAAGTTCTAAGAGTATTGAATACTTTGTCACTGTTTAAGAAGAAAATATTATAAAAGAAAGTAATGGGGGAAATTAAACTATGAAATAGAGGCAACCAAATAGCAGGAATTTATGTTGCACCTTTTTTTTTTTTTTTAGGCCAGTGGATTATGACTTCTGTGGGAGAGACAGTGTAGTGCAACTTATTCATAAGTACAGTTTTGTGGTATTTGTTTGATTTTAAGTTATTTATTTTCTTACTGTCTGGTGCTTTTATTTTGTACAGCACCCTATTAAATTTCAATGACTACTTAGCTGACTAAAGTCATTTTTCTGAAATGAGAGGAGTGGAATTTACTCAAGGATTCTGGGTTTTGAGAAGGTCAAGAGATAACAGAAAACTGACTCATTTAGGAAGGAAGGATTTAATTTAACTCAGCCTCTTGAGTATTAATGAAGACAAAAGTACAAAAGAAAACTTTGTGGACCACCATAAGAGTACTTTGTAATTATAAGTTTGTTTTTAATGATTTTTATTTGAAGTGTGATTTTTCAAGCAATTTTTTTAAACTTATAGTTTCTTTATGTATAGTAGTAACTGTAAATAAGTTTGTAGCTGAAACTTGTCTCAACAAATCTACAGAGAATTATCTTGCATTAGAATTAGAATGTTGGTCTTCCTCACATTTGGAGTTGGGATATGCAAATGTTATTTTATTTTATTTGACTTTTCAAGGCTTCCTCAACTACACATGGTATTTATTTATTTTAAAATTTCATGTGTTTTGCTTATGATTTGTGACAGTTTCAGGTGGCAAGTAGAAATATCTCAAGGTTAAAATGAACAAACAGGCTGAACTCGGTGGCTCAGCCTGCAATCCCAGCACTTTGGGAGGCTGAGGTGAGTGGATTGCCTGAGCTTGCAGGTTCGAGATAAGTCTGGGCAATTTGGTGAGACCTCATCTCTACAATAAATAAAAATTAGCCGGGCGTGGTAGTGTGCACCTGCAGTTCCGTCTACTTGGAAGTCTGAGGCGGAAGGATCCCTGGATCCCAGCAGGTTGACGCTAGGGTGGCAGTGAGTGAGTGTGCCATTGCACTCCAGCCTGGGCGATGGAAGAGACTCCAATTTAAAAAAAAAAACAACAAAAAAAAACAAAAAAAACCAAACAAACACAACTAGATTGGGTATGCATGGATGGGATTAATACATGCCTAGTTAGGTTTAATATACTGCCGTGGAAATTTTAACTTTTTGGTTTTGTATGTGTGTATTTAAAATGATACATCTAAAAAAAATGTTTTGCTTTAATTTTGATGAAGATAAAAATAAATCTTTGGAGAATCTGGATTTATTTTGATAACGTGCCTAGGTTGCAGTCAGTTTAACCATTTCTAATTACGTTTTACATCTGTAAATCGTTCTGAAAGCTCTACTAAGAAATGACAGAACTCTTGTAAGAAATGTTGAAGCACCAATAGGAATCTGTAAGAACAAGGACATAAGAGGTTTAATGAAGATGACATAGCTTTACTTGAAAATTACGTTTTTGGTTATAGTGAAAATAAATGCATATAACTGAAAATAAAGGAAGTTAAAAATTAAATTTTTTCATGATCACACTTCAAATAATAAGCAATGTAAAACATTATGGTAATATTTTCTTTTTTCTGCTTATATATCTTTATATATTTTCTTTATAAAATCAAGATGTGAGCTGAGCTTGGTGGCTCAGCCTGTAATCCCGCGCCTTGGGAGGATGAGGTGAGTGGATTGCCTGAGCCCGCGGGTTCGAGACCTGCCTGGGCAGCGAGACCTCTTCTCTACCATAAATCAAAAAATCAGCCGGACGTGGTAGCGCATGCCTGTAGTTCCGGCTACTCGGAAGGCTGAGGTGGAAGGATTGCCGGAGCCCAGCAGGTCGAGGCTGCGGTGGCCGGGAGCAGCCACTGCTCTCCAGTCCGGGCGACAGAGTGAGACTCTGGACTCAAAAAAAAAATAAAATAAAAATCAAGATGTGTGTATATATTGACAAGCATAAAGAGATGATTTTGTATTCTGCCTTATTTACAAAATATAACTATTTCTCATGGCACTGAATACCTTTTAAGTCATGATTTTTTAGTAACATTTTTGATATTTGTCATGGAATTATACCATAATTTTTATGTTCATTACCCGATCATTGGATATGTAGTTTGTTTACTATTTTATGCTAACAGATATAATATTGTAGGGATATTATTGAAAATACTTTTGGTTTTTGTTTTTACTTAGTTTTTTATAGGAAAATTCAAAAAACAAAATATTTAAGTCAAAAGATATGAACTCTTTTATGTCTCTTATTACATATTATTGAGTTCATTTCCAGAAGGTTACGCAGCTGGTCCCTTCTACTAGCAGTGTACAAAAGTGTATGGAATTCTTGGCAGCATTACTTTTTAAAAGACTTTCTTCCAGGTTTTAGGTGAAAGTAGTATCTGATTTTCTTTATTCTCCTTTTAAAAATTTCTTTAATTTATAGTGACTTGTTTCTTTACTTGCCAAAAAACCTTTGCTGTTGTTGTTTTTTGCCACTGCTTTTTCTTCTGTGAGTTCTATTTTCTTATTAGTGGTGTGTACATTCTATTGGCGTGAGAAAGGGCAATAAACAAATGTATCAGGAAGATATAGTTTCTAATTAGAAAAATAAAATGAGATTAGGGGCAAGAATGATGAAGTTGGGGAATGCCATTTTAGGTACTGTTTTCAGGGAGGGATTTTTATATTTGATAGCATTTGAGCTAAGACTTGAAGGGTGGAGTTGCTTCTGGGAGAGGAGGGTTTTAGATAGCAGGAACCATGGTGCTAAGGCCCTGAGCTGGTGTGCTTAATGAGTCTGCAGAGTAACCAGGAGTCCATTGGGCCTGCAGTAGGGGCAAGGAGGGGATAGTAATAGAAAGGAAATCAGATTGAAGGCAAAACCAGATCTCTTAGGAATTTGAAAACTGTGTTTGGTTTTATTGAGAACAAGAGGGAAACCATTGGGAAATTTTGAGGAGAAAGACAAGATTTGTGTGTGAATTAGAATTATTTACCATCTCTGGATATATGATTGGTGAATGCAGCATAGACTGGATTTCAGCCCCGTTCTCCCCTTTGGCCCTCTGCTGGGTGACTCTGCTGCAGTACAGTTGCTAAATTATATATATTTAAACTAAGGGTGGTACACATCAAAATTGATAGATTTCTAGCCATCTCATTCTGGCAGCAGTATCAAGAAGAAATTGATAAGGGCAGGGATAAATACTAGGAGACTATTAGGAGATTGTTTTGATCATCTAGAAAGAAGATCATGGTATCAGGGTTGAAGCCAGCCATAGAAAGGGTAGTTAGGAGAGACTCGATCTTATAATACTGACAGCATTTGTAGACAGCTCCCATGGGGAATGTGAAAGGAAAATGGGAGTTAAGGATGATTCCAAATTTTGTTCATAAAATTTTTCATGTGAAAAGTTTAAGTTTGCTTAAGTCTATGCCAATTAGGAATATATTCTACCTGCCATCTTTCATATTCTCACTTATGTTTATGTGGATTGGAATTTTTCCGAGGAACTTTGATAACTGTCTTACTGTTATTTTAAATAATTACTATTTCTGAAATTTATAGTCATTTTTTGTGTCTATCATGTTATCCAAGTGTTTATTCAGTAGAGTGTTAGTGGTGAAAAACAGGCCCTAGAAAAGAAATTATGCAAGCCAAGTCAGAGCGTCAAACTCTAGGAATAAGGCCAAAACAGCTGCTGTGATTCATTGAGCTGTGAGTTTGGAATGGAGCACGCTGCAAAAATGTTAGCTGTAGTGCTGAAAAATTACAGAGCAGCTTGAAGCAGATTTTTCAGTTTACAGAAATTTTTGTATAACCAGAGCAAGGAAGATGGGAACAAATGGGAGGGGGGAGACCTGGCTGTAGGACTCTAAGATCGGTGCTGCAGAGAGTTCCTGAGTCAACTGTGTTTTGTACCAAGGCATCAAGTGTATTTGGTTTGACAGGGGATTGGAATGTGCTGATGATGCCCCTCTCATAATCTTAAGCAGTATATTCATTATAAAGTTTTATTTCAAACTTAGCTTTTATTGTTTGCTATTTATTATGCTTAAAATTATGTTTAAAGGCAAGCCCTGGGACATCTGTGAGCTTGAACTTTGTTAAAGGCCAAGTACTGAAGATTTATGTGCTTGGAAAATACTCCACCCCACCCCCGCTTTCTATGTAGGTCAGTGGGTAATTAATCTTAAAATATGAGTCTTTCAATTGTAGTGTCTTTTATTGACCATCCTTTGCATAAAAATGCAGCTACCCTGTAGTTTGAAAAAGGCCCCTAGTGATTTTGATGTGTACCACCCTTAGTTTTCAGAAACAGATGAAGGAAGAAAGACTGAGAATGAATAGTTAGAGAGCTGGGAAAAAATACTAGAGAGAAGCATTAGGAAGAGATAGATTGATACAGCTGGACAGCAAATTTGACACTATTTTTTCTATCTTATACAAGGAATCTTGTTGGATTACATAGTTTTCTATTTACTGAAAAAAAAACCAACCTGCATTCATAGTGATTTAGGCAATATTTTTCTTGGTGTCAAAAATCTGTTTAGAAAAAAATTAGTTCCTTTTAATAAAGTCCATTAATATCAGTAGATAATAGCTTCAGTTGTTAAACTGCCATTGTAAAAACACCTTCATAAAATTAATAAAAGACAACAAGGTTAGAATTTTGATAGGGGCCTGAATTCTGTCTGTCCTGACTCCTGGGTGGGGTTGGGGGAGGGAGCTGCCCACAAAGTTGATTAGTTTATTTTTCCATAGAGAAAAGTGTGGTCTTAGGTCATGCAGACTTCCTGGATGGCATCTGAGAGCTTGATCTGCCAGCAGCTTAAATCACCCTCCCACATACCTTTCATAGTTGAACAGCCATTGTGATGTCCTCAGTTGCTCCTATAGGTAGCATAAGCCTAAGACTGGCTAGTCTTTGGAATATTTGTCAGACTGTGTTCTGGAGAATGGACAGATCCACAGCCCTTGACCTATACCAAGAAAAGAAACTAACTCAACTGGTTTTGTGACCTCCCCCATCCCTCCCAAAACCAGCTTTGTGCAGAAGACAGTTTTGCTATCCCCCTGACTTTATTCCCAACCAATCAGCATCACCCGTTTCCTAGGCCCCTTCCCCCCCAAATTATTCCTAAGAAAACCCTTGGATTTAAAATTCTCAAGAGAGGTGGATTTCAGAGGTATCTCCAGTCCTCACTCAGCTGCTTTGTAACTATTAAACTCTTTCCCTATGGCGATCCTGATGTCTCAGTATATTAGCTCTTTTTTGTGCAGGAAGCATAAGAACCTGGTTAGACTGTAACAGTTACAGCTTATTTGGAAATACTTTCAAAGGGATAAATATTTTCTTCATATTTTTGAAAGTAAGGAATTATGCTAAATTATAACTTGGTAACTTTTTTTTTACAGGAATTTCGTTAATGATACAGTAAAAGATGTTTTTACCAATATTCTAACTTTCTAGAAACAGAAATGGAAAGATCCAGAGTATATGTCCAAGAGAGGGGCCCTGAAACATGAATATTGTTGGTCTGTATTGAATTCCATGCCCCTGTAACACACATTTCTTCACCTGGTGAACTCATTTTTCCTTCAGGTCTCAGTTTTATTGTGTATTTCTCACAATTCTTTCATAATCTTAAAATTTAAAATAGCTTTCTCTGTTAAAATCTCTTATCTCACTCTTGTTCTTGAATTCGTTCTTAGTATTTATCACAGTTTCTGTTATTTCAATTATTTGCTTACTATTTTCTATTGCCACTATATTGTAAGATCTATGAAGACAGAGTGATTCTTCCAAAAATATTTATTGAGTGCCTACTATGTGTCGACTAGGAGTTGGGGATTCATTAGGAGGTGACATTTTCTAAAATGTAGTGTTTGCTTTGTTTACCATTGTATCTCCAACATGTATCATAGAACCTTGTTCACAGTGAATGTCTGACTATTTCTTGAAAGAATAAAAGATGAAAGCCCTTTGAGGATTATGTGTAGAACTCAAATGTGGAGTGAAGTCAGGTGTTCGGGACTTCTTTCCCAACCACAAGCTGAAATTTCCAAGTGTGTCTGCTCCTGTGGCTCTCCTTTGGTGCATAAGAGTTTCTCTCTGACTACAGTGATCTTCCTTCCTGAAAAGAGAAATAAGAATAGCCCAGAGATGATGCTGAATTATTAATTGATCTAGCGTAAGTCCTAGGTATCAGTGTTTTTTCTTTTACTTTTATTTTTTGAGTTAGCATCTCACTCTTTGCCCTGTGACATGCTCATAGCTACTGCAACCTTGACTTGCTGAACTCAGACACTCCTTCTACCTTAGAATCCCAAGTAGCTGGTACTACAGGCACACACCACCACACCTGGCTAATTTTTGAAATTCATTATAGAGATGAGGTCTCGCCTGACCCTTGGGCTAAGGCATTCCTCTTGCCTCGACCTCCCAAAGTGCTGGGATTACAGGTGTGAGCCACCACACCCAGCTCAGGTGTCAGCATTTTTTTTTTTTTGAGTTGGAGTCTCATTCTGGCGCCCAGACTGGAGTGCAGTGGCCGCTCCCGGCCACCGCAGCCTCGACCTGCTGGGCTCCGGCGATCTGCTG
>NW_007232813.1:0-33523 GCF_000164805.1 Carlito syrichta | reverse complement strand
TCCCTCCAGGTCTCTCTCCAACTCTCCATGTCGTGGACATCATGTCCTCGGCCACTCTCTCAGGGTCTCTCTCTCCACACTGACTCTCCATGTCAACCACCTAAACTTCTGACCCTGTCACTCCCTCAGGGTTTCTATCTCCAGCCCTGACTCTCCATGTCACAGGCATCCAGATTCCATTCTCATTACCTGTTCAGTAGGCTGCTAGCCACAAGTTTGAGACATCGTAGAGATGCCATTTTGGTGAGACAGGCTGAATGGCAGATGTTCCCAGGGAGCCAGCAGGATGGCATGAGCTGGAGTCTGGCCTTCTTGGCAGCCACATTCTGTGTCTCCCAAGGCCCATCTCCACCTCCTACTTAAAGTCTCATGCCAGTTCCCATGCAGAGGATCAACTAAACCTGAGCAAAGCTAGAGCTAGTCCTGCTCCCTGGACTCCTGAGACTCTGCCCTGGCATCTGTACCATCTCTTCCTGGTCTAACAGCTGACCCGCTCTGTGAAGAGGGCAAGAAACTTAAGTGTCTGTCACCCTGTTTATCTCTGGCTCTGAAATGAGCAGTACTATGGAATCTCATGGCCACAATGGCCTACGAGCCTCCCATTTAGAAACACTGACCCTCATTTTTCTCATCTATAAAAGAGGGATAATAAATACTTATGCCCCTGGACTGAATGAATTATTTTAAATTTTTTTAATGATTTTATTTTATTTTGAGACAGGGTCTCACTCTGTCCCCTAGGCTTGGACAGTGGCACGATCCTGGCTCACTGTATCCTCAACTTCCTGGGCTCAAGTGATCCTTCCATCTCAGCCTTCCAAGTAGTTGGGATTACAAGCCTGCACCGCCATGCCTAGCTAATTTATATATTTTTTTATAGAGACAAGTTCTCACTATTTGCCTGGGTTGGTCTCAAACTCCTGGGCTCAAGCAATTCTCCTTCCCTGGCCTCCCAAAATGCTGGGATTACAGTTGTGAGCCACCATGACTAGTCAAAGAGGGAAGGAAGATGAGCTCTGGGAACTCTGTTTATCAAAGTCTGCCCCAGGACAGGGGTGGAGGAACACAGGACAGTGACGCTCCCTGGCCCCTGGAGTGGCATTGACAGGAGGCAGTCCACGCAGACAGTTATACTTCACTATTACTTGTGGGGATCAGGGAATGGCTGGGCTGTGAGATTTTCAAAGAAAAATACAGGACACCCAGTTAAGTTTGAATTCCATATAATCCATGCACAATTTTTTATTATAGTCACACACTGCATAGCAACATCCCAGTCAACATCAGAACATGTAGATGGTGGTCAGAGCAACAGGCTGTACCACACAGCACAGGAGTGTAGCAAGCGACACCATGTAGGATTGTGTAAATATGCTCCATGATGCCCACACCATGACAAAATCACCTAAGGACTCATTTCTCAGAATGTGTCCGCATTAATAAGTGATACATGACTGTATAAGTATATCACACACATTATCTAGGATACACTTATCAAAAAAATTATTTTGTCATTTATTTGCCATTCAAATTTCTCACATTTATCTGAAAACACCAGGTCACAGGAGGGTGAGTGTGAGGCTCCCACTGGTTCAGTTGATGAATCTGACACAGGAGTGCAGCTTACCTGTATCCTGGCACCCTCATTACCTCCCAAGCTCCTCAGAGGGAAGGCCTGCTCTTCCAATAATATCTTTAAAGGCTAGCTCCATCCTGATGTCCTTGGTATGCCAGGGCTATCACAGGCCAAAGGACATACTAGAAACTTGTTTCTTTGGTCAGAGATTTATTTGAGGACAATTGACTGCAGGAGACCCCAGGAAGAAAGGTGAATGGGATTCAAAGGGAAGAAGAGCCTTGGCCTTGAGACCCTGGATGACACAGGGTTTGGTGGCCCTGCACTTCCTGGCTCTACCAGGTTCAGGACAAGCCAGCTGGCTAGAGCAGGAATTGCAGCTGTGTTGGCGAGGGAAGGTCTTGGGGAAGATTAAATAGCAGCACAAAGATAAATCTTCCTCCTCCCCAAACCCCTGACTTCTAAAGCCAAGTAAGTCCTATGCCTAGGCTTCTGGTTCCCTTAGCTGTGAGATGGACTCATCTCTCTCATGTCTGCAGAGAGGAATGTGAAATTAAGAGCCCTGGATGCTTTGGAACAACAGATGACCTAGCTGTTTGAACCACTGACCACTGTCTCCTGTGATGAGTTATGCCAGCCAGTGTGCTTCCCTCTGATGACCTGGGGCTTTGAAAAATGTGTAGGAAGCAGGCCAGTGGTCTGTTTCAGCTTAGATCAGTCCTTCCTTCCAGTCTATCTCACCTTGGGCTTTGGTGAGGACATGGGAGCAGAGCTGGGTCTCTTGGCAACCCAGAAATGTGGGAAAACCTCTGTGGGGTCCCAGGCCCGTTCCATCTTGCTGCTCCATCTTTCCTGGAATCTGGCCTCACCCACATGTTCACATTCCAGCCACTGGGAAGAGTGAAGTGGAAGGGGTACATTCCCTTTCTCACCAAAGGTGTGGCCTGAGTGTGGCACTTATATCGCCTCACTTGTCCCCTATTGGCCAAATCTTAATCACATGGCTAAACCTGGCTGCAAAGGAATCTGGGAAATGTAGTCTTTCTTTTGCGTGACTACTTAGCTAAAAATCAAGGGTTCTGATATCATAGAAGATCTTGGGGATCTGGCAGTCCCTGTCACAGATGTCAGCAGTTTTCTGATTGCACCTCAGTTTGTTAAGTTGATGTTTATTGGGCACGGATTAATTGCCAAACTTTGTGCAAGGCCTGGGAATCAGAGAGGAAACAGTCCTTGGTGCCACCTGGTGAAATAGAAAGACTGTGTTGGGAGCTGAGAGACTGGCAGCCAGCCCTGAGGGACTGAGATCCCAAAATACTTAGTACCTTATTCTGTGTTCTCTGAGTAGCTGCCTGTGCCCTAACTCACTACTTTCTTGATGGAAAGCTGCTGGCTGGGCTATTTCTGGAAACCTGGCTAGGAAGGAAGTGAAAGGGTCATGATGGGGGAAGATACTGCTGGAGCCCTTCAGGGCCTCGCTGACCACAGATGAGACAGGTGACCTGAGTGCCTCATTCAAAGGGCAGATCACTCAGGACTCTTGGTTGCAAGTGACAGAAACTTAGCCCAAACCAGTGATGGGCACAAGGGAGAAACAAAGTAAAGGAATGTATGTGCTGAAAGTTCCTGTAGCAAAAAATGGACAACTCCTTTCAGGCATGTTGGGTCTGGGCTGTACTTATGCTCCAGGAATTTCTCTTCCAGTTTCTTGGTCCTGTTTCCCCCTGCTTTGCTTCACTCCCAAATAGCACAAGCGCAGCCACCAGCAGCACCAGACCCTCCTTCCTACCGGCAAGCCCAGCGTAAGAGTGTGTCTCCTTCCAGGCATTCCAGAAAAAGTCTCAGGCCCCACTTTTGCTGGCCCAAATTGGGTCATGTCCTTTCCTGAATCAGTCATTGTGTCCTTGGAATGTGACGTCTCCTGATTGGCCAGGCCAGGTCATGTGCCCACACCAGAGACTGAAGAGTGACATTTGTTCTGCTTACTCCACAGGGACTGAAAGTTGGGACATTGCCCAAATGAAAAATCGGAGTGCATTCACCACAAGGGGAAAAGGAATTGCACTGTTGAAACAGCAGGTGCCCACAATGGCGAATCTGTGTCCTCCCAACTAGTCCCTTGGGTCAAGGGGCAGACTGACTTGGCTGAGCTCAAGTGGCTTCTGGAGCAGTGAACACCTGAGCTCTTGTTGCCCCTGCAGTGATGGGGTAGTATGGTCTTGGCAGTCAGCTACAGGGTGATCAGGTGCTCTGCCCATTTGGGCAGGTCTTCTTGAATATTTGGTGGTAGTGAGCTTCTCTGGGGGTTCATCTGGGGCCGCAGATGTAACATAACAGTCCCAAATCCGAGCGGGCTTGTTTGTAATACTCTTTATCTATTACAAAGAAGTCACCTGGAAGTCCAGCAGGAAAAACCATTGGTTCATTAGAACTTACAGGAGGCATTGATGGTGGCCCATCAGTGAAGAAGAATCTGTGCCCCATGACAGTACAGCAAGGAGTTTTATAATCAAGAAAGTTAATTATTCAAATCGCTACACCATGGTTACAATCACAGTGAGAAAGTGTGCTGCCCACCTTATTTTCAGCTCTGCGTGGTCACCCGCACCTGGTGACTCATGACTGGGAATATGCAAATCCTTCAGAGGCCAGCCTTGGCCAGAGGCTGCTCTGAGAGAAGGGAGAAAGAAGAAAATGTCTTGGAGAAGAGCCAATGTCTGTACAATACCTCACAGCAGGCATGCTTACACAAGACTCTATGCACTCCCTCCTGCACACCACACAGACACTGCAAGGCTGGTCAACAGCAGGCTAGCCTGGAATCCTTCACAGGTGGCCTCAGAAGTTTCAGGAACAAGTGGGAGATACAAGGTCACTCGAGGCCTAGGCCAGGAAATGGCACCACACCACTTCCAGCAAATTCTCTTGTCCAAATCAAGAGTGGTGGGCCAACCCAGATTCAAGGGGAGGTAAAATAGACTGCATCTGCATGCAAGTTGCTGCAAAGTCACATTGCAAGGGACACAGAATCAGGGAGTCTGGGTGCACATGGGAGTCTGGGGCCACAGATAAGTTCGCTGTACTCACAGAGCACTTGGGGGATGCTGGGACAGTCTGTGAAATGTGTGCTACTTGTTTGCCACCTTGCCTGATATTGAGTACATACTTATTGATGATGATGTCCTTGGAATGTCCTTTTTCTCCCAGCGGACTGACTTGGTCCTGCTGCTCCTCTTCTCCCAAAGGCTAAACAAGGTCCCCTGTGGAGTTTACTAACAAACCAGGAAGTCGGCAGCTATGCTTAGATGTCCATGGGTCATGAGGCAGAATCCAGTCACTTCAGAGCCACAGCTCTTCCCTGCTAAGACCATCCCTTGACAGGTCAAAGGCAGGGATGCATGTCTCACAAACACATAAACACAGACACACACAGCCACAGTTATGTGATCCCACATGTCAGACACACAAAGTACAAGTGCACGCAGATGTTTTTACTGCTCCTCAGGTTCACTCACAACAGAAACATACACTGCACAACTTCCAACTTGAACACACAAATGCCATGCACCCCTCCAGTGGACATCAACAACACACAAATGGGGTGCACATGTCAACGTGCACCCCAGACACATACGTGCTGTGAACCCCTCCTCAGGTGCACCCACAACACACGTGCTGGGCACCTACCAAAGTGCACCCAAAATAAACACATGATTAACGCAACTCCAACAGGTACCCACAACATGCACATGATGTGCTCTCCACTTGCACCCACAACAGACACATGCTGTGGGCCTCTCCAATGTGCACCATACACGCTGTGCACCCATCCCCAGGTGCACCAAAAGCACACACACGTTGTGCACCCACCAACATCCAGCCACAAAAAGCACAAGCTGTGATGGCCTCACCAGATTCACCCTCCAAAAACACGGCTGTTTAACCCTCCATATGAACTCACAACACACAACTGCTGTGCACCTCCAATGTGCACCTACAACACACACAAGCTGTGAGCCCCTCCATTGTGCACCTACAGCACGCACATGCTGTGCACCTACCAAAATGTACCCGCGATACACACAGTATATGAAACTACCATCGTGTGCCCACATCACACAAATGCTGTGCACCATTCCCCATATGTACCCACTACACACACCTGCTGTGCTCACTTCCCCACGTGCACCCACAACACATGTATGCTGTGCACCCACCAACATACAACACACACATGCTGTGCACCCCTGCAATGTGCATCCAATACACAAACATGCTGTGCACCCCTCCAATGTACACCCACAACACACACATCCTGTGCACCCTCCAACGTGCACCTAAAATACACACATGCTGTGCAATCCTACACTGGGTACTCAGCACACAAACATGCTGTGTTTGCCTCCACAGGCACCCAGCACACACATGCTCTGTGTGTCTCGAATGGGCACCCACAAAACACCTGGGCTGTTCATCCCTAAGCATACACAACACACACCATGCACACGCAACACACACATTATGTGTATTCCTTTCCAGATGCACCCATAACACACACATTCTGTGCGACCTTGCAACATGCACCCTCAACACATACATGCCGTGCACCCCTAATGTGCACCAACAACACAAACATGCTGTGATTCCCTCCCTAGGTGCACTGACAATGCACTCATTTTGTGTGCCCATTCTCATGTGCAGCTACAGCACACACATACTGTGCACCCACCAATGTGCACCAACAACACACATATGTGCACACCTCCAATATATACCCATAACACACACAAGCTGTGCCTATATCTCCACTTGCACCCACAGCAAACACATAATGTGTGCCTCTCCAAAGTGCAAGCAAAACACACATGTTGTGTGGTCCTCCCCAGGTGCACCAACACACCCGTGCTGTGCACCTCTCACCATGCACCCACAACTCACACATTGTGCAAACATCCAACATGCACCCACAACACACACATGATGTGTGTCCATCCCCACTTGCACCCACAGCAAACACATGCTGAACTCCCTTCCAACATACACCCATAGCACAAATATTCTGTGCACCACTTCCCACATGCACCCATAGCACACACATGTTGTGCGCTCACCAACGTGCATCCACAACACACATGCTGTGCACCCCTCTAACATGCACCCACAACACACACATGCTGTGCACCCACTGAAGTGCACCCAAAAATCACATGCTGTGCACCCAACAACTTTGACCTACAACACACACAAGCTGTGCCCATCCATATGCAAACACAACATACACATGCTGTGATCCCCTCCAATGTGCATCCAAAACACACACGTGCTCTGCATCCACCATCGTGCACCCAAAACACACATGCTGCCCACCCCTCCAATGTGCACTCACAACACACACATGCAATGCACCACTCAAACATACATCCACAACGCACGCATGCTGTGCATTCACCAACATAAATCCACAACACTTATGCTGTGCACCCACCAGTGTACACTCAACACACACATGCTGTACTACCCTGAAATGTGCACCCACAACACACATAAGCTCTGCACCATGCCCCATGTGCACACAGAACACACACATGTGGTGCACCCCACCAAAGTGCACCCACTACACAGACATGCTGTGCACCCTTCCAATGTGCATCCAGAACACACACAATCTGTACATCCCCCACGTGCACCCACAGCACACACATGCTGTGCCACCACCAACATGCACAAACAACACACATACTGTGCACCCCTCCAACATGAACCCACAACACACTCATTCTGTGTACCCCCATGTGCAAACAGAACACAAATATGCTGTGAACCCCTCCAATGCACATCCACAATGCACACATGCTCTAAACCCAAAACACACATGCTATGTGCCCCTCCAATGTGCACCCACAACTCACACATGCTGTTTGCTCCTGCATCATGCACCCAAAGCACACGCATGCTGTGCACCCACCCACCATATGCCCACAACACACCCATGCTGCACACCCCTAAAGTGTATATCCACAATACACACATGCTTCACAACCCCCAAGTGAACCCACAACTCACACACAGGCTATGCGCCCCACCAAAGTGCATCCACAACAGATACATACTTTTCAACCCTCCCCATGTGCACCAAAACACACAAACTGTGAGCCCCTCCTGGGGGCACACACAGCACATACATACTGTGCACCTCTCCATCAATCACCCACAATACAAGCATACTCTGTATTCCCCTCCCCAGGTACATTCACAGTATGTACATGCTATGCACCCCCTCCAATATGCACCCACAATACACACATCTGTGTATCCACCAAAATGCACCCACAACACAAATATGCTATGCACCACTCAAACATGCTTTCAAAACACACATGCTGTGCACCACCCATGTGCATCCACATCACACACATTCTGTGCACCCACCAACATGCACCCACAACACACACATGCCATGCACCCCTCAACACAGACATGCTATGCTCCCCACCCCCTGGGTGGATTCAAAGCACACACATGCTGTGTGCTTCTTTAACGTGCACCCACAAAACACACAGGTTGTTTACCCCCATGTGTACCCACAACACACAAGCTGTGAGTTTTCCCTCATGTGCACCCACAACACACACACACTGACCTTCTTTCTAGGTGCATCAACAACACACACTTGCTATGTGCTTCTCTCCAATGGCACCTACAACACAAACATGCTGAACACACAGCAATGTGTTCCCAAACACACACAAGCTGTGCACTCTTCCAATGTACACCCACAGCACATATGCTGTTCACCAACCAATGTGCACTCACACATCACACATGCTGTGCACCCTTCCAAAGTGCTTCCACAACATACAAATGCTGAGCAATCCTCCTCACTTGCAATCACAGCACACACATGATATGAACACCTGCAATGCACATCCAAAACACACACATGCTGGGTGCCCCTCAAAAGTGCACCCACAGCTCACACATGTTGTGTGCCTTTCCCCATGTGCACCCAGAACACACACATGATTTGTGTCCCTTCCCACGTGCACCCACAACACACACATGCTGTGGATCTCACAATTGCATCCAAAGCACACACATGTTGTGTGCCCCTTCAATGTGCACCCACAACACTCACATGCTCTGTGCTCCTTCAACATGCGCCCACAATGCACACATGCTGTGCACCTTTCCTCAGGTGAGCCCACAACACACACATGCTGTGCACCCAACAACATGCAGCCACAACACACATATGCTGTGCATCCCTGCAAGGCACATCCACAACACACACAATGCTCTGTACCCCCCTCCAAAGTGCTCCAACTACACACACATGCCGTGCACTCCTACAACATGCACCCACAATACACACAAGCGGTATATTCTTAACTAAGCACCTACAACACATGCATGCTGTGAGCTTCTCTACAGGTGAACCCACAACACACACATGCTGTGCAATTCTCTTCAATTGCACCCAGAACACACACATCCAGTGCACCCACCAAAGTGTATACACAACACACAATGCATTGCACCCATTCAATATGCACCCACAAAATACCTGCTGTGCATGCACCACATGCACCAACAACTCACACATTCTGTGCACATCTGTGCACTTTTCCAACATGCACTCATAACAAACATGCTCTGCACCTCTCCAATTTGACCCACAATATACACATGCTGTGCAAACCCCATGTGCATCCACAACACACACGTGAGGTTTGCCCCTCCACATGTGAACTCACAAAATACACATGCTAGGCACAGACCAATGTGTACACAACATACACATGCTGTTCTCCCCTCCAATGTGCATTCACCACACACACATGCTGTGCACTACTCAAAATTGCATCCACAATACACACATGCTTTGCAACCTCCAACATGCACCCACAACACACACATGCTGTGCATCCCTCCAATGTACACCCACAACACACACATACTTTGCACCCCTCCACCATGCACCCACAACACGCACATGCTGTGAATCCCTCCAAAGTACTCCTAAAACACACACATGCACTGTACCTCTGCAACGTGTTTGCACAACACATGCTGTGTGCTTCTACATTGTGCATCCACAGCACAAACATGCTGTGCACCATTCCAATGTGCACCCACAACACATTCATGCTGTGCACCCTTAATATGAACCCACAACACACGCATGCTTGGAGTCCCTCCACAGGAACCTCCACAATGCACATATGTTGTGTGCCCATCTAACGTGCACCCATAAAAAGCATGCTGTGAAAAATTCCAGTGCTCAGACAAAATACACACATGCTGTAGGACTCTTCAGGGTGAACCCACAACACACACATGCTGTGACCCCTTCTTATGTGTTCCAACAACACACATATGCTTTGTGCCCTTCCCTAGTGCACCCACAAAACACACATGCTCTGCACACCTCCACATATGCACCCAAAGCACAAACACGCCGTCAGCTTCTCCCCACGTGCACCCACAATACACACATGTTGTGCACCCCTGAAAAGCGCACCCATAACACACACAGGCTCTTCACTCTAATTTGCACTCATATCACAAACAGCTGTGCGCTTTTCTTCATGTGCACCCACAACACACACCAACCGTGAGCTTCTCCTTAGGTGCATCCACAATACACATGCTGTGTGCTTCTCCCCAACTTCACTCACAAAGCACACATTCTGTGCACCCCACCAATGTGTACCCACAACACACTCATGCTGTACACCCCTCCAACATGCTCCCTCAACATACATGGTGTTCACCTACCAACCTGCCTCCACAAATCGCACGTTTTGCACCACTCAAATGTGTACCCATAACACACGCATACTGTGCATCCTTCCAATGTGCACCCACAACACATACATACTGTGCACCCCCTCCCTACATGCACCCAAAACACACACATGCTTTGCACCCTTTCAACATGTACTCAAATACACACCTGCTGTGCACATCTACATTGTTCATCCACAAAACAAACATGCTGTGCACCACTCCAACGTGCACCCCAAAACACATAAGCTGTGCACTCCCCATGTGAACTCACAACACACACATTCATGGAGTCCATCCTCAGGTGACGTTCTCCCACAAAAAAGCACATGCTGTGAAACCTTCCAATGTGCGCCCAAACCACTTGCTGTGCAACTGTTCAGCCTTAATACACAATACACACATGCTGTGCACCTCGTCAACATGTACCCATAGCACACACAAGCTATGTGTGTGCACCCATAGCACACATATGCTGCGTACCCCTTCCTACTTGCACCCACGACACATACATGGTGTGCACACCTGCAATGTGTATCCACAGCACAAACATGCTGTGCAAACACCAATGTGCACCTAACACACACATTCTATGAATACCTACAATGTGCACCCACAAGGTATACAAACTTCTCCCCATTCAAAATGTGCACAAAGAAAACACACATGCTGTTCATCACTCCAGTGTGCATCCACAGCCCACATGGTTTTCAACTCCCATATAAACATACATGTTGTGTGCCCCTCCCCACGTGCACCCACAACAAACACATAATGTGCTCTGCTCTCTATGTACACCCACAACACACACAAGATGTGCAGCCCGCCAATGTGCACGTACAATAAACACATGCATTTCACCCATTCAATGTGCACCCACAAAACACATGCTGTGCAACCACTAGTGCAACCAAAACAGACATTCTGTGCACAACTGTGCACCCCTCAACGTGCACCCATAACACACACATGATGTGAACCCCTCAAACTTGACCCACAACATGCACTTGCTATGTGTGCATTCACAACACACACATGAAGTTTTCCCCTCCACATGTGAACCCACAAAACACTCATGTTGTATGCCAACCAACGTGTATCTAACCCACAAATGTTGTGCGTCTCTCCAACATGCAGTCAGAAGACACACATTTTCTGAACCACTCAAACGTGCACCCACAGCACACACATGCTATGTGCTCCTCCCCCGTGCACCCACAACATACTCATGGTGTGCACTGCTCCAACATACACCCAGAGCACACGCATGCTGTGCATTCCCCATATGAACACCCACATGCTATGAGTTCCTCCCCATGTGCCTTCACAATACACACATACTGTGTGCCCTACCAACGTTCACCCATAGCAAACACATTTTGTGAAAGCTTCCTATGTGGACCCAAAACACACACATGCTGTGCAGCACCTCAGAGTGAAACCAGAAAATGAACATGCTGTGCACCAATCCTACATGCCCCTACAAGATACTCTTGCTGCGCACTTACCCAATGTGCAGCTAAAGACACAAATGCTGTGCTGCCCTCCACCATGCACCCACAACAGAAACATCTTCTGCACCTCTCCACATATGCACCCACAGCACAGAATGTGTTGCACCCAAACGTGCACTCACAACGCACACCTGCTGTTCACACATACATCATGAACAAACAACACACATGCTGTGTACCCTCCAACGTGCAGCTACAACACACATGCTGTACCCCTACCAACAGGCATCCAACACACATCTGCTGTGAACACCTCCAAAGTGCAACCACAACATACACATGCTGTGTGACCCTCCCTACTAGCGCCCACAACACACATGTGCACAACTGCAATGTGCATCCACAACACACACAAGCTGTGCACACCTTCAATGTGCACCAACACACACATGCATTTCACAAGTTCATTGTGTGCCCACAAAACATGCTGTGCACCCACCATGTGCACCAAAAACTCACACATTCTGTGCATGTCTTTGCACTTCTCTATTGTGCACCCATAACACACACATGCTGTGCACCTCTCAAACTTGACCCACAACGTACACATGCTGTGCAAATCCCTTGTACATCCACAACAGACACATGATGTTGGCCGCTCCAAACGTGAACTTACAACACTTGCTGTGCTTCAAACAACGTGCACCCACCTACACATGCTGTGTGCCCCTCCCCAGGTGCACTCACAGCACACATATGCAGTATACTACTCCAACAGACACCAACAACACACAAAACACACACCCACAAAACACACATGCTCTGCACCACTCCAATGTGTAACCAAAACACACTCATACACTTTCTCCCCCTACATGTACTCAAATCACACACCTGCTGTGCACTTCTACATCATGCGTGCGCAAAACAAAAATGCTGTGCACCACTCCAAGGAGCACCCACAACACACTCAGGCTGGGGGTTCTGCTGCAGGTGCCCCCACAGCACACACATGCTGTGTGCCTCTCCACTGTTTTCCCACAACAAACACATGTTAAACCTTCCAACATGCACCTAAAACACACACATTCTGTGCCACTTTTCAGAGTGATCCCACAGCACACACATGCTGTGTGCCACTCCTATGTACCCAAGCAGGCTGTTCACCCCCATTTGCATCCACAGCACACACAATATGTGAGCTTCTCTCCATGTGCACCCACAACACACACAAACTGTGAGCTTCTCCTTAGGTGCACCCACAGCACTCATAAGCTGTATCCTTCTCCCCAATTGCACCCACCACAAAAACACGCTGTGCATCCCACCAATATGCACCCACAGCACACACAAGATGTGCACCTCTCCAACATGCATCCATTACACACACATGCTGTGTGCCCATTCCTACTTGCACCCACAACACACACATGATGTGCACACCTGCAATGTGCATCCACAACACACACACATGCTGTGCAAACATTCACCCAACACACATTCTGTACACTCCTACCACTTGGGCCCAAAAGACATTCAAGCTGTGCAACTTTCCCAGTGTGCACCCACAATAAACACATACTGTGAAACTCTCCCTATGTGCACCCACAACACACACAATCTGTGTGCACCCACAACAAACACCAGTGTGCACCCACAACACACACATGCATTTCACTCGTTCACTGTTCATTCACAAACACATGCTGTGCACCCACCACAACTTCACACATTCTATGCATTTCTGAGCATCCCTCAATGTGCACCTATAACACACACATGCTTTGCACCTCTCAAACTTAACCCACAACATACACATGAGGTTTATCCCTCCACATGTGAACCCACAAAATGCACATGCTGTGAACAGACCAATGTGCACCAATCACACAAATGTCATGTGTCACTCCAATGTGCAGTCACAGCACACACATGTTCTACTTGCACCCAAAATATACACATGCTTTGCAACCTCCAACTTGCATCCACCAAACACACATGCTCTGCATCTCTCCCCAGGTGCACCCACAACACACACAGCCTGCACACCCCTCCCCGGGTGTACCCACAGCACACTCATGTTGTGCACTGCTCCACCTTGCAACCACAACACACAACAGACACATTCTGTGAAAACTTCCAATGTGCACCTAAAACACACTCATGCTGTGTAGCACCTCAGGGAGAACGCACAACACACACACACTGGGCACCATTCCTATATGCCCCCACAAAATACACATGCTGTGTGCTTCTTTATCGTGCAGCCAAAACACACAAAGGCAGTGCATCCTTCATCGTGCACCCACAAAGGACATATCCTGTGCGCCCCTCGACATATGCACCCACAACACACAAATGTTGTGCATCCAAAATGTGCACTCAGAACACACAAATTCTATTCAACCATCCAATGTGATTCAACAGCACACATGCTGTGTACCTTCCAACCTGCACCCACAACACAAATGCTGTTCTCCCACCAATGTACACCTAACACACATATGCTGTGCATCCCTCCAACATGCATCCAACACACACACATGCTGTGTGCCTCTTCCTACTTGCACACACAATACACACATGCTGTGCAAATACCAATGTGCACCCAACACACACAGTCTGTGCACCACTACAACATGACCCACAAGACATACAAGCTTTGCATCTTCCCCAATGTGAACACAAAAAACACACAGATTGTGCATCTATCCAATGTGCATCCACAACACACACATGCTTGATAACCCTCATATGAACATCCAACACACACATGCTGTTTGCTCCTCCTTACATGCATCCACAACACACACAAACTGTGCACCCTTCCAACATGCACCCACAACACACACATGCATTTCACCCAGTGTTCACCCACAAAACACATGCTGTGCACCCACCACATGCACCAACAATTCACACATTCTGTGCACATCTTTGCATCCCTCAATGTGCACACATAACACACACATGCTGTGCACCTCTTAAACTTGACCCACAGCATGCACATACTGTGCAAATCCCCTGTGCATCCACAACACACACATAAGACTTGCCCCTCTACATGTGAAAACACAAAAGACACATGCTGTACACTGACCAATGTGTACCCAGCACACAAATGTCATGTTTCTGTGTGCCCCCAACATGCAGTCATAACACACACATGTTCTGCACCATCCAAATGTGCATTCACAGTACACATATGCTTTGCAACTTCTAATGTGCACACACATGCTCTATGCTCCCTTCCAGGTGTACCCACAACTAGTCTGTGAACCCCTCACCAGGTGCACCCACAGCACACTCATGTTGTGTGCTGTTCCACAACACAAACATGCTGTGCACTCCCCATGTGAACCCACAACACACATGATGGGAGTCCCTCCCCGTATGCCCCCACTATGCATACATGCTCTGTGCCCGTCCAGCATTCACTCACAACAAACACATTCTGTGAAAACCTCCAATGTCCACCCAAAACACATACATGCTGTGCAGCACTTCTGGATGAACCCACAGGACAGGCAGGCTGTGTGTCAATGCTACGTGCCTCCCACAAGATACACACGCTGTGTGATTCTCCTACATGCAGGCAAAACACACAAATGCTGTGCACCCAAAACGTGCACCCACGACATGTGCATGCTGTTCACCCATCCAATGTGAACCAAAACCACACTTGCTGTGTACCCTGCAATGTGTACCCACAGAACATGCTGTTCATCGACCAATGTGCACCCAACACACATATGTTGTGCGCCCTTTCAACATTCATTCACAGCACTCAAACACTGTGCAACCCTCCCTCCTTGCACACACAACACACACAATGTGCACATCTGCAATGTGCATCCACAGCACACACATTCTGTGCAACCACAACGTGCACACAAATACACATTCTATACACCACTACAATGTGCACCCACAAGACATACAAGCTTTGTGCCTTTCCCAATGTGCACACAGAAAACACACATGCTGTGCAACTCTCCAACGTGTATCTACAACACACACATGCTTTACAGTCCCATATGAGCCCACAGCACACACAAGCTCTATATCCCTCCACACATGCATTCACAACACAAATATACTGTGCACCCCTCCCAACATGTACCCACAACACACACACCCTTTGCACACACAAATGTGCAACCACAGCAAACACATGCTGTGTACCCCTGAAATGTGTATTCGCAAAACACACAAGCTTTGCACCCCTCCGAGGTGCCTCCACAACACACATATGCAGTGCCTGCTTCGATGTGCACCCGCAAAGCACACATGCTTTGCACTCCTAAACCAAGCACGCACCAAGCATGCTATGCTCACCTGCCCGGGTGCATCCATAGCACATACATCCTGTGCACCCTCCAACATACACCACCAGACACACAGAGTGTTCACTCTTATGTGAAACCACAATGTGCACAAGCTGTGACTTTATCCCCAGTTGCAACCACAACACACACATTCTTTGTGCTTTTCCCCAATTGAACCCACAACACACACATACTGTGCACCCACCAACATAAACACAGAAGACTCAGATGTGTGCTACCCTCTAACTGCACCCAAACACACATGCTGTTCACCCACCAACTTGCACCTACCAATCACACATGCTGTGCACCACATGAATGTGCACCCATAACACACACACGCTGCTGTCCACGCCTACAACATACACTAACAACACACACATGTTGTACACCCCTCCAACGTGCATGCACAGCACACATATTCTGTGTGCCCCTCCCTACTCTCACCTACAACACACACATGATGTGCACACCTTGCTATGTGCATCCCCAACACACACCTGCTGTGGAGATACAACACACACATTCTGTGCACCCCTACAAGCACTGTGCCTTTCCCAATGTACACCCAGAACACACACATGCAGTGCAACTCTCTATTGTGCATCCACAACACACACGTGATTTGCGTACCCCATGTAAACCCACAACACACACATGCTCTGTACTGCTCCCTAGGTGCACTCAAAACACATATGTGCTGTGTGCTCTTGTACATGCCCCACAACACAAACAGGCTGTTCAACCCCATTTGCACCAACAATACACACAAGCTGTGAGATTTTCTTCATGTGTACCCACAGCACACACAAACCGTGAGCTTCTCTCCATGTGCACCCACAACACATACATGTTGTGCACCCCTCCAATGTGCACCCTCAACACACATTCTGCTCACCCACCAAAATGCATCCACAAATCACACATGCTATGGACCCCCTCAAACATACACTCATAATAGCACATATATGTTGTGCATCCCTCCAGTGTGCATCGAGAAGGCATACAAGTGTTGCACCTTTTCCATTGTGCACCCAGAACACACACAGTGCACCTTTCCAACATGCATGCACAGCACACACATGCTGTGTGCCCTTTTCTACTTGCACCCACAATACACATGATGTGCATACCTGCAATGTGCACCCACAACACATGCTGTGCAATCACCAATTATCACCAAACTCACACTCTGTGCACCCCTACAGTATGCACCCAAAAGACATACAAGTTTTGTGCATTTCCCGGTGTGCACCCAGAAGACACAAATGTTGTGTAAGCCTTTATCCTGCAACTACTACACACATGCTGTGCACACACCCATATGCAACCACAACACACATGTACTATGCCCTCCTCTCCTTGTACACCCACAACACAAACAAGCTGTGTGCCTCTCCTATGTGCACACACAGGCGTTCGCCCATTCAACATGCACCCACAACACCTACATGCTGTGGAACCCTTCAACATACATCCACAATAAACATGCTGTGAAACCATCAATGTGCACCCAAAGCACACATTCTGTGCACCACTTCCATGTGCACTCCAAAACAAACATGCTGTGCACCCCTCACCTCTTGCAATCGCAACACACACATGGTGTGTACCACTGCAATGTACATCCAAGCACACACATGCTTTTCCCCCCCAACACATACATGCTATCAATTCCCCCTGAAGTGTGCCCCAAACACACACATGTTGTGCTTCCTTCCAACTTGCACCTACAGTACACCCATGCTGTGCAACTCTCAAACTCAACCCACAGCATACATATCTGTGTAACCCTCATGTGCATCCGCAGCACAAACATGATGTGTGCCCCTCCACGTGGGAACCCACAACACATGCATGTTGTCCACTCCTCCAACGTCCACTCACAGCACACACATTTTTGTGCACTCACCAACAAGCATCCACACAAAAAAGCTGTGCACCCCTTCACTTTGTAACCAAAACACTCAAGCTGTGCACCCTTCCTGGGGTTCACCCACAACACACATATGCTTTGTGCTTCTCCAATGTGCACCCAAAACACAGACATTCTGTGCATCCCCAATGTGAACCTACAAAACACACATTCTGTGTGCTTATTCCCAAGCATGCCCACAACACACACATACTGAGTACATCCAACGTGTACACACAGCCCAAACATGCCATGCACCCCTCCAGTGTGCAATCATAACACACATGCTGTGCATAACCTATGTGCAACTACAACACTCAGATGCTGCACACCACTCCAATGTGCACCCACATCACACAAACGCTTACATCCCTCCAAGTTGTACCAAAAACACATACATGCTGTGCACCCCATTAACAGGTATTCATAACACACACACACACTGTGCACGCCTCCAATGTGCACTCACAACACACACACATGTTATGCAACACTTCAATGTGCACCCAATACAGGAATGCTTTGCATTCCTCCAATATCCACACACTACACACACACATGCTGTAAACCCGCCAATGTGCAACAAAAATACACATTAATATGTGCACCCACAACACATACATGCTGTGCGCCACATCAACATGTACTCAAAACACACATGCAATGTACCTTTCCATCATGCTTCCAAAGCACGCACATGCTGTGCACCCACCAATGTGCACCTAACACATACATGCTACGCTACTCTCCACTGTACACCCACAGCACACATTCTAGGCACCTTTCAAACGTACAGCCACAGCATGCACATGTTGTTCATGCCTCCAACAGCCATCCACAACAAATACACACTGGGCACCTTTCCAACGTGCTACCACAAGACACACATGCTTCACACCCATCAACATGCACAAATCACACATGCTGTAAAACCCTAAAAGTAATCCCACAACGCACAAATGCTGTGCACCTGCCAAAGTGCCCCCAACATACGTATGCTGTACACCTACCAACGTGCACTCGGTGCACACATTCCATGCACCTACTAATGTGTGCACACACACACATGCTGTACACTCTTCATGTGCACCAAACACACACATGCTCTGTGCCTCTCCAATGTGCACCCACAAAACACACATGCTGTGCACACCTCTAGCATGCATCCACAATACACAAATGCTCTGCATCTCTCCGATGTACAGGCACAGCAAACACATTTGCACTCCTCCAGTGTGTATGTGCTACACACACAGGCTGGGCACACCACATGTGCTCTCACAACACACACATGCTGTGCATCTCATATACCCAAAGCATACACATTATATGCACCTTCCCAATGTGCACCCACAACACACACATCCAATATGCCCATTCTAAAGTGCTCCCACCACACATGCTGTGCACCCTTCACCCCACACTCACACAAATACATGCTGTTCACGAACCCAACGTGCACCCACAAAACACATTCTATGTGCCCCTCCCTGGGTGCACCCACAATGCACACATGCTGTGCACCCCTCAATCCTGCACACACTACACACACATGTTGTGAGCCCTTCCCCAGGGAAACCGAGCACACACATGCTCTGCATTTCTTCCTACATGCGCCCACAACACACACATGATGTGCACCCACCAATGTGTATCCACAAAACACACATACTGTGCAGCCTCCAACATGCACCCACAACAAACACACACTGCACAGCTTTCATGTGAACCACAAAACACACATGCTGCAAGCATCTCCATCATGCACACACAACACACACATTGTGTGCATCCCTCACATGTTCACCCACAGCACATGCATGCTGTGCACCTCTTTAACATGTACCCATAATGCATACATGCTGTATGCCCTGTTCCAGATTTACCAACAGCAGACACATGCTGTATGCCATTCCAAATGCACCCACAACACTCAGATGCTGTGCTTCACTCCTCAGGAGCACCCACAACACAAACGTTCTGTGCATCCCTCTAATGTGCATTTACACCACACACATGCTGTGTTTCTCTTCAATGTGAACCACAAACATCCACATGTTCTGCACCCTCCATGTGCATCCACAGCACACACATGCCATGCACCTCCCATGTGCATCTACAACACATATATGCCATGCATCCTCAAAATGCATCCACAACAGACACATGCTGTGCACACCCCAGGTGAACCCACAACAAACACACGCTCTATGTTTCCCCCAATGTGCACCCACAATACACACATGATGTGCACCCACCAATGTGCAAGGATCTCCAACATGCACCGACAACACACACATGCTGTTTACTCGCCAACATGCATCACAAAACACACATTCTGTGCACACCTTCAAGAGTGCACCTACAACACATATATGCTCTGGATACTTCCGATGTGCGCCCACAACACACACATGTTATGTGCTCATCCTCAGGTGAACCAACAACACACACATCTTGTGCACCCCTCCAACATGCACCCACAACACACAAATACTGTGAGCCCCTCCCCAGGTGCACTCACAGCACACACAAGTGCACCCATTCAGCATGCACCCAACACATACATGCTGTGTACCAACCAACGTGAACCCAAAACATACATGCTGTGCACTGCTCCAATATGCACCCACAACATACATTCTTTGCAAGTCTACACAAAGAACCCACAACACACAAATGCTCACAAGACACACATGCTGTGCACCCCTTCAATGTGCATTCACTATACACATATGCTGTGCACCCCTCTGACATGCACCTGCAACATACTCATGCTGTGCACCCCTCCAGCATGCATCCACAATGCACATATGCTTTGCACTCTACAACGTGTATCAAAACACACAAGTGCTCTGAACCCCCTATGTGAACCCAACACACACATGCTATGTGCCATTTCAACTTGAACACAAAACACACAAAAACTGTGCACCCCTCCATTGTGAACCCCAAATACACACATATTGTGCACCCCTCCAATGTGCATCAATAACACATACATGTTATGCATTCACCAATGTCTGTCCAAACATACACATGCTGTGCACACCTCCAGTGTGCTTCCACAACACTCACATGCTTTGTTCCCTTCCAGCGTGCTCCCACAACACATACATGCAGTGCACCCTTCGATGTGAACTCACAACACATGCATGTTGTCTATCCCCCTAAATGCACACAAAACACACATATGCAGTGCATCCTCCATATGAACTCACAATACAAACATGCTGTTTGCCCCTTCCTACGTGCACTAACAACAAACCCATACTGTGCACCCCACAAATATGAAACAAACATGCACATGCTGTGCATGCCTTCAATGTGCACCAGCAACACACACAATCAGTGAACCCTTCCAATGTGCATGCATAACACACACATGCTGTACACCACCGTGTGCATCCACAACACACACATGCTTTGTCCCACACCAACATGTACCCATAAGACAGGCAAGCTGTGCACCCATATTAATGTGCACCCACAACACACATGCTGTGTGCCTTTCCACTGTTCCCCAACACATACATACTGTTCACATATCCGCTGTGCGCCTACAAAACACACATATGCTTTATGCCCCTTTAATGTGAACCCACAACACTCATGCTGTGCACTTTTTCCAAAGTTCACCCACAGTTCAAATGTTGTATGTCCCTTCCATGTGAACCTATGACACACACATGGTGTGTACTTACCAGTGTACTCACAGAACATTCACACGCTGTGTACCCACCAGCTTGCACCCTCTCCACAAACATTTTGTGCAACCTTTGCCACGTGCACCCACAACACACACATACTCTCAACCCCTCCAATGTGAACTCACATCATACACATACTGTGCACCCCTCGGAGTTGAACCCATAGCACACATATTATGCACACCTTCCAACATGCATCCACATGCACACATCCTGTGCACCCCTCAACCATGCATCCACAACACACTCATGCTCTGGACCTGTCCAATATGCATGTACAAAACACACATGATGTGCACTTCTTCAATGTGCACCCACAGCACGCATGCTGTGCACCCACCAAGGTGCACCAACCACAGCCACATGCTGTGCACACCTCCAACATGCACCCACAAGACACACATGATGTTTGACTCTCCAATGTGGACTCACAACACAGACATGCTGTGCACACCCCATTTACACCCACACAAACATGCTGCGAGCCCCTTCTCAGATCACCCACAACACACAAATGCTGTGCAAACCCTCATGTGCATCCACAGCCCAAACATCCTGAATGTCTCTTCTCATATGCACTCACAACACATATGCTCCGTGCCCCTCACATTACACCTACAACAAACACATGCTGTGCAACCCTCCACCATGCACCAATACACATATACTGTGCACCCTTCTCCACTTAATTAATTGTGAGCACAACACACATGTCCTGTGTGCATTTCCAATGTGCAACCACAATAAACATATTCTGTGCAACCCCCATGTGCACTCACAACACACACATGCTGTGAATCCTTACTCAGAAATACCTACAGCACACAAATGCCACGCACCCTTCTTCCCTTGGTGTGCACCCCTCTAATGTGCAGTCAAAACCTACATATTCTTTGCTCCCTTTCCCATTTGAACTCACAACACAAACATGCTGTATGCTCCTCCTTATATGCACCCAGAACACACACCTGCTGTGCACTCATCAAGTACTCACAAAACACACTTGCTGTTCATTTCTCCAAAGATCACCCACAACAAGCATGCTGTGCATCTACCAATGTGTACACACATGATGTGAGCCCCTCCACAAGTGCATACACAACACAAACATGCTGTGCACCCCTCGTGTGAAACCACAGCACATACATGCTGGGCACCCCTCATGTGAAACCACAACACACACATGCCGTGAACTCCTTCCTAGGTGTACCCACAACTCTCACATGTTGTGCACCACTCTGACATGCATCTACAACACATACGTGCTGTGCACTCTCCAACATGAACCCACAGCACACCATGCTGTGCAGTCACCAACTTGCACCCAACACACAAATGCTGTGCACCCCTCCATTGTGCATCCACAACACACACTTGCTGTGCCTTCTGCCAATGTGAACCCTTAACACACACGTTTTGGAAACATCAATGTACACCCCCAAAACAAACATGCTGTGAGCCCCTCCATAGGTGCATACACAATACACACATATTGTTCACTCCTCCAATGTTCACCTAGAACATGCACCTGCTATATTCACATCCCCATGTGCACCCAGAACACAAATATACTGTGTAACCCTGCAATGTGCATTCACAGCAAACACATGCTGTGCACCCAACATGCACCCAAAACACACATTCTGTGCAACCCTACAACATGCACCTATGCGACATACACGCTTTGCACTTTTCCCAGCATGTACCCATAACCCACACATGCTGTGTGACCCTCCAATATGAGTCCACAACACACACATGTTGTCCAACTGTTCAATGTGCACCCACGAAACACATGCTGTACACCCACCACTCAAACAAATAATACCTTCTGTACACATATATGCAGCCCTCCAATGTGCACCCATAACACACACATCTGTGTACCACTTCAACATGCACTCCAAAACAAATCCATTCTGGACACCCCTCCAAATTGCATCCACAGCACACACATGCCGTGTGCCCCTCCCCACTTGCAAATATAATACACACACAAGGTGGATACCTGCAATGTACATCCACAGCACAAAAATGGGGTGTGTCCATTCAATGTGTACCCACAACACACACAAGCTGTGCACCCCTCCAAACTGTACCCATACCACACACAATCTGTGCACCCACCGACATGCACCCAACATACACATGTTGTGCACCCCTTCGTCATGCATACACAGCACACACTTTATATGTGTTCTTCCCATATGCACCTGCAACATACTGTGTGACTGTGTTGTGGGTGCAAATTGGAGGGTCACACAGTATGTTGCAGGTGCATCTGGAAGAACACATATAATGTGTGTGCTGTGTATGCATGATGAAGGGGTACACAACATGTGTGTGTTGGGTGCATGTTGATGGGTGCAGATTGTGTGATCCCCTCCCTAGGTGCACTGACAACACGCACATTCTGTGTCCATTTTCATGTGCAGCCAAAACACACACATGATGTGCACCGACCAACGTACACCAACACCACACAAATGTTGTGCTCACCACCAACATACACCCATAGCACACACGAGCTGTGCACACATCGCCACTTATGCCCACAAAAAACAAATGAAGTGTGCCCCACAAAGTGCAAACAAAACACACACATGCTATTTGCTTCTCCCCAGGTGCACCCACAACACACACATGCTGAGTGCACCTTCAATGTGCATCCACAATACACACATGATGTGTGCCTGTCCCCACTTGCACACACAACAAACACATGCTGGGCATACCTCCAACGTGCACTCACAGCACAAATATGCTGTGCACTCTTTCCCACATGCACCTACAACACACACGTGATGTGTACCCATCTCCACTTGCACCCACAACAAACACATCCTGGGCACCCCTCCAATATGAACCTATAGCAATAATATGCTGTGCACACTTTCCCACGTTCACCCACATAACATGCATATTGTGCACCCAGTAACGCGAATCTACAACACACACATGCTGTGCACTCCTCCAATGTAAAACTACAACACACACATGCAATTCGCCCCCCAATGTGCACATGCACATGCTGTGCACCCTTCAAATGTATATCTAACAGACACACATGCTGTGCATCCATCCAATGTGCATCCACAACACACAGATGCTGTACATCCTTCCAACGTGCATTCACAACACACATGCTGTGGACCCCTCCAATGTGCATCCACAAAACACACATAGTACCTCCACAGGAGTCCCATAGCACACACATACTGTGTGTCCACCAGCATTCACTCATAACAAACATGCTCTGACACCTCCCAATGTGCAGCTAAAACACACACATGCTGTGTAAATCTTCAGAGTGAACCCACAACACACGCATGCTGTGCATCCCTCATATGTGTCCCTACAAGATACACATGCTATGCGTCTCTCCATCATTCACCCATAGCACACATATGCTGTGAACCCCTCCAATATGCACACAAAACACACATGTGCTTTGTGCTCCTCCACAGATGACCCACAAAACACACATGCTGTATGCCCTCCAGCATCCACCCACAAAACACAAATGTTGTGCAACCTTCCAAAGTGCACCCACAACACACATGCTGTGCACCCTTCTAATGTTCAACTACAACACACACATGTTGTGAATTCCCCCAGGTGTACCCACAACATGCACATGCTGTGTGTCCCTCCAATGTGCGGCTAAAGCACACAAATGCTATATGCCCCTCCATCATGCTCCTACAACAGAGAGTTGATAGGCACCCCTCCACCTTGCACCCACAAAACACACATGCTGTGCACCTTTCCCCGGGTTCATCCACAGCACATACATTCTGTGCACCTCTCCTCATATCCACCCTTAACACCCAATGTTGTGCTCCCAAAACGTGCACCTACAACACACACAATGTTCACCCATTCAACATGAACCAACACACATGCTGCGTACCCTGCAATGTACACTCATAACACGTTGTGCCCCCACCAATGTGCACCCAACACATACATGCTGTGCACTCCTCTAACGTGCACTCACAAATCACACATGCTTTGCAACTATCAATGTGCACTCACAAAACAAACATGCTCTGCACCCCTCCACCCTGTACCCACAATACACACATACTGTATACCTACCTATGTGCACCTGCAATATACACGTGCTGTGCACCTACCAATGTGCACGGACATCACACATGCTGTGCACCTTTCCACATGTGAAACAACAACACACACATGCTGTGCATTTTCCCCCATGCACCCACGAAACACACATGCTGTGCACCCCTCTAACATGCACCCACAATATACACATGCTCTGCAAATACCAGTGTGCACTCCCGACATACACATGCTCTGCATTCCTACATTGAGCATTCACCACACAAACTGCACCCCCCACGTTCATCCACAACACACACAAGCAGTGTGACTCTTCAATGTGCACCCAAAAAACACAGACTGTTCACTCTTATGTGCAACTAACACACACAAGCTGTGAGTTCCCCCAGGTGCACCTACAGCACACAGATCCTTTGCATTTCTCTCCAAATTCACCCACAGCATACACATGCTGTGAACCCCCCAATGTACACACACAAGACACACATGTGTGCACCCACAACACACATGCTATCAACCCACCAAGTTGCACCCACAAACCTCACATGCTGTACACCCCTCAAACGTGTACCCATAACACACACATGCTGTGCACCTCTCCAACTGCATCTAAAACACACACAGGCTGGGCGCCCCTCCCTACGTGTATACAAAACACACACATTATGTGTACACATCCAATGTGCATTCTCAACATACACATGCTGTGCAACAACGAACGTGCACCCAAAACAGAAACATGCTTTGCATTCCACCAATGTGTACTGAAAACACACACCTGCTATGCATTGTACATCATTCATTCACAACATTCACATGCTGTGCACACTCCCCATGTGCACCCAAACATAAAAATGCTGTCAGCCCTCCCCAGGTGCACCAACTACACACATGTGGCACTCCCCTCCCCAAGTGTGCCACAACACACATATGCTGTGCACCTCTGCAACATGAACCCACAACACTCACAAGCTGTTCACCCACAACACACAGAAGCTCCTAGTTTCTCTCCATTTGCACCAAAAACATACACAAACTGTAAGCTTCTCCTTAGGTGCAACTACAACACACATACACTTTGCACTTCTCCCCAATTGCATCCACAAATCACACATGCTGTGCACCCCTCCTACGTGCACCCAAAACTCACATTCTGCGAACATCTACAACACACACCCAGAAGACATACAAGGTTTGTGACTTTCCCAATATACATCAAAAACATACACATGCTGTGAAACCCTCTAATATGCATCCACAACACACACATGCTTTGCACCGCCGTATAAATGCTCAACACATACATGCTGTGGGCCTGTCCCCACTTGCACAAACAACACATGCAAACTGTGCACCCCTCACTCATGCACCCACAACACGCACATGCTGTTCACCCCTCCAACATGCACCCACAACACACACATGCTGTGCGCCCCTCCCTACTTGCACCCAAAGCACACACATAATGTGCACACTTGCAATGTGCATCCACAAGACACACAGGCTGTGTGGCCACCAATGTGCACCCAGCACACACATTCTGTGAGCCCCTACAATGTGCACCCTCCAGACATGAGCTTTACACCATTCCCAATGTACATCCAGAAGACATACATGCTGTACAACGTCTAACGTTCATCCACAACACACACAAACTTTACATTCCCTATATGAACCTACAACACACACAAGTTGTGGTCCCCACTCCACTTGCACTAACAACACACACATACTGTGCACTCTTCTCTTGTGTACCCACAACACAAGCTGTGTGCCTCTCCAACCTTCAATCACAACAAACACAAGTATTTCACTCATTCAATGTGCACTCACAAAACACATGCTGTACACCAAGTGTACCAACAACTCACACATTCTGTGGGTGTCTGTGTAAACCTCAACATGCACCCCTAACACACAAATGCTATGCACCACTCAAACTTTACTCACAACATACACAGGCTGTGCAACCCCCACATTCATCCACAACACACACGTGATGCTTTCCCTTCCACATATGAATTCAAAAAACACACCTACTGTGCACCAACCAACGTGCACCCAACACATACATGTTGTGCATCCCTGCAACATGCACTCACAACACGTGTTGTCCACCACTCAGACTTGCACCCACAATACAGACAAGCTTGGCAACCTCCAACTCCCCTCCCTAATACACACATGCAGTGTGCTTCTCCCCAGGTGTACTCACAACACATACATGCTGTGTGTCCCTCCAGCTTTTACACACAACAACACAGGCTGTGAAATCTTCCAGTATGCAGCCGAAACACCCACATGCTGTGCAACACTTCAGGGTGAACCCAAAACACACACATGCTGTGCATCCTTCCTACATGCCACCACAAGACACACATATTGTGCCACTCCCCAGGCATAGTCAAAACAAAGGCTGTGCACCCCTCTATCGTACATCCACAAAAGACATATGCTGTACACCCTTCCACACATGTTGTGTGACTTTCCCCAGGGTCACCCACAGCAGACACATGCTGTGCACCCCTCCAACATGCACCGACAGCACACCCATGCTGTGAACCCCTCGCCATATGCGCTCAAAGCACAAATGCTTTGCACTCAAAGCATGCACCCACAATATACATATGTTCAGCCCTCCAAGGTGAACCAACAACACTATTGCTGTGCATCACTACAGTGTGCACCTACAACACACATGCTGTGCCCTCCCCAATGTGCACCCAATACACACATGCTGGGCACCACTTTAATGAACACCCACAGCACACACATACTGTGTGTCCTTCCAATGTGTGCCCACAGTAAACACATGTTGTGCAACTACCAAAGTTCATCCAAAATACACACATGCTGTGCACATACAAACATAAACCGACATCACACACATGTTGGGAACCCTTCCACACATGCTACCACAACACAAACATGCTATGTAGTTTTTCCAACTGCACCCACAGCACATATGCTGTGCAACTCACCAACGACACACAAATGCTGTGCACCTTTCCAATATACACTCATAATACACACATGCATGTCATCCATTCAGTGTGCACCCACAAAGCACATGCTGTGCACACACCAGGTGCATCAAAAATGCACAAATTCTGTGCACATCTGCATACCCCTCAACATGTACCCATAACACACATATGCTGTGTACTCCTCCCTATTTGCACCAACAACACACACATGATGTGCACACCTGCAATGTGCATCACAATGCACACATGTTGTGCAACCTCCGAGGTGCACCCAAAACACACATTCTGTGAACCTCTGCAATGTGCACCCACAAGACATACAAGATTTATGCCTTTCCCAATATACATTCACAACACATACATACAGTGCAACACTCTAACGTGCATCCAGAACACAAACAGGCTTTGCATTCACCATATGAACCCACAACACACACATGTTGTGGGTTGACTCTCCAATGTGCACCCCAAACACACACATGCTCTGCAACCCTGCAACATGTACTCAAAAAAATACAACACCCCTCCCCACATGCACTTGCAAAACACATACTACGCACTTCTCCCCATGTGCACCCACAACACACACATGCTGTGTGCCCCTGCAATGTGCACCCATAACACACACATACTCTGTACCTTTCAAACTTGTCACACAACATACACATGCACTAAAATTCCCATGTTCATCCATAATACACACATGATGTTTGTCCTTCCACATGTGAACCCACAAAACACACATGCTGTGCAATGAACAATGTGCACGCAACACAAACATGCTGTGCACCCCTACAACATGGACTCATAACACACAGGCTGTGTGTCCTTCAAACGTGTACTCATAACACACACCTGTGCAACATTCAAACGTTCACCCAAAATACACACATGCTTTGTCATCTTCAACATGTCTCCACAACACATATTAACTGTATATGTGCCCCTCCTCAGGGGCACCCACAACACACTCATGCTGTGCGCGGCTCCAACAGGCACCAACAACACACACATACTGTACACCACTCCGCCTTGTACCCACAACACACACATGCTGTGCATCCCTCCACCATGCACCCAAACACACACATGCTTTGCGTCCCTCCAACATGTACTCAAGACACACACCTGCTGAGCACATCTCCATTGTCCACACTCAACAAAAACATGCTGTACACCACACCAACGTGCATGCACAACACACATATGCAGTGCACCTCCATGTGAACCCACAACACACACTGGGAGTCCATCCTCAAGTACCTCCACAGCACAGACATATCGTGTGCCCCTCCAATGTTCGCCCACAACAAACACGTGCTATGAAACCTGATGTGACCCTAAAACACACACACGCTCTGCAACTGTTCAGTGTGAACCTACAACACACATATGCTATGCACCCACCAGCATGCACACAGAAGACACACATATGTGCACCCCTTTAACAGGCACTCAGAACACATGTTGTTTGTCCATCAACTCACACCCAACCATAACACACACATGCTGTGCACACCTCCAATGTGCATCAACAACACATACATGTTGTGCACTCCTCCAACAAGCATCCACAACATGCATTCTGTGCACCCCTCCCTGCTCTCACTCACAACACGCACGGTGTGCACACCTGCTATGTGCAGCCACAGCACTCTCATACTGTGAAACCACCAATTTGCACTCAAAACACACATTCTGTGCACCCCTACAATGTGCACCCACAAGACATACAAGCTTTGTGTCTTTCTCAATGTACACCCATAACACACTATGTAGTGCAACCCTCTAATGAGCATCCACAACACACACATGCTTTGCACATCCCATATGAACTCACAGCACACACACGTTTTGTGCCCCTCCCAGGTGCACCCACAAAACACACATACTGTGCACTTCTCCTGATGCACACCCACAACACACACACGCATCGCACCCATTCAATGTGCAACAAAAATCACATGCTGTGCACCCACTACATGCACCAAGTCACACAATCTGTGCACTTCTGTGCACACCTTCAACGTGCACCCACGGCACACACACGCTGTGCACCTCTCAAGCTTGATCCGTAACATACATATGCTGTGCACACCCCATGTGCATCCACAACATACACTTGATGCTTTCCCCTCCACATGGGTATCCACAAAACACACTAGGCTGTATGCTGACCAATATGCACCCAGCACACAAATGTGTACACCTCCAACATGCAATCACAGCGCACACATATTGCACACCATCAAACGTGAACCCACAATATGCATATGCTTTGGGACCTCCAGTGATTTCCCCAAACACACACATGCTGTGTGCTCCTCCCCAGGTGCACTCACTATACACTCATGCCGTGTGTACTCCGATGTGCACCAAAAACACACACATACTGTGCACCCCTCCATCATGCACACACAACACACACATGCTGTGTGACCCTCCAATGTGCACCCCAAACACACACATGCTCTGCAACCCTGCAACATGTACTCAAAAAATACAACGGCCTTGCACTTCTACACCATGCATCCACAACACAAAATGCTGTGTACCCCTTCAATATGCACCCTCAAAACACATGCTGTTCACCCATCAACATGCACCCACAAATGATACATGCTGTTCCCCCCTCAAACGTGCACCTACAACACACACATGCTATTTGCACTCACAGCAGACACATGATGTGCATACCTGAAATGTGCATCCACAATACTCACATGCTGTGTAACCACCAGCATGCACCCAATACACATATTCTGTGCATCCCCCTAAAAACAGGCGCCCACGAGACATACAAGCTTTGTGTCTTTCCCGATGTGCACACAGATCACACACTTGCCGTGCATCCCTTCAACGTGCATCCATAACACTCACATAAGCATGATTTGCACCCCACGTGTGAACCCAAAACACAAGTGTGCTGTGCTCCCCTCCCTGCATGCACACAACAGACACATATTTTGCACCCTTCTCTGCATTCACCCACAAAACACACAAGCTGTGTGCCTCTCAAACGTGTACCCACAGCACACACATGATGTGTACACTTGCGATGTGGATCCGCAACACACAATGCTGTGCACCCCTCCAACGTGCATCCATAACAAACATGATTTGAACTGCTACACTGAGCACCCACCACACAAATATATTGTGCTCACCTCCCTGGATACTTTCATAGCACACACATGCTGTGCGCTTCTCCAATGTGCTCCCACAAAAAACACATGCTATTCATCCCTATGTGCAACCACAACACACAGAAGCAGTTTCTCACCAGGTGCACCCACAACACACACATGCTTTGTGTTTCTCCTCAATTGTACCCACAACACACACGATGTGGATCCACCAATGCATACACACAAGACACACATGTTTGCATCCCTCTAGCATGCACCCACAGTACACAAGCTGTTCACCCACCAACATGCACCCACAAATCACACATGCTTTGCAACCCTGAAACTTGCATACCTAACACACACATATTGTTCACCCCTCCAACATGCACCAACACAAACATGCTGTGCTGCCCTCCTGACTTGTACCCATGACACACATATGATGTGGACACCTGAAATGTGCATCCACAACATGCACAAATGGTGCACCCCTCCAACGTGCACTAACAAAACACACATGCATTTCACATGTTCCACATGTACCCACAGAACACATGCTGTGCACCCACCACATGTACCAACAACTCACACATTCTGTGCTTGCCTGTGCATCTCTTTACTATGCACCCAAAACACACACATGCTGTGCACCTCTCAAACTTGATCCCCAACATACACATGCTGTGCAACCCCCTTGTAAATCCACAACACACACATGATGTTTGCCCCTCCACATGTGAGCCCACAAAACACACATGCTGTGCACTGAACAACGTGTACCCAACACACACATGCTGTGCACCTCTCCCCATGTTCACCCACAATACACCCATGGTGTGTGCCTGTCGGTGACCTGCACTGACCAGAGGGAGGGTTAGGACCGCACCGGTAAATCAGAACGGAGAGAAGAAAACTACTCGGAGGCAGCTCTTCTGGGTTCAGTCTGGCCAAGACCGAAGCCAATTTTATTCAAACCTTTTCCAACTTATATACCATTTTCTATAATCTCCAGCAGTGTGACAATTACTTGCTGGGGGCGTACAAGTTCATTGATGTGTAACACACTTTACAAATCATGTACCGTCACAAGACTTTCAGGTTCCCAGTGAACAATTACAATTCCATGATGTATGAATCACAGGTGCACAATTTCAATACAGATTGTTCAAAATGTTCTCCACAATGTTCAATAAATCATTCATATTATACTCTAAGTTCTAAGCCCTGATTAAAAAACTTTCCAAGTTAACTCTAAGTTCAATCCAATTTTACTAACCTTTAATATTTTTGACGATTAATATTATTAACTTAACACTATACTATAATCTATAAGTTTACTTAAATGACTTAATTTTATTACCTTAATTTTATACTATTTATTTTTATAATTCTTATAACCTACTACATTTCTGTACTGCCCTATGATTGTATATTAATTACCTATGAACTTATCCTTAACCTAAAATTTTATCACAACTTCTATAAATTTCAAATATCTAAACTATTGTCTTTTATACTTTATTAATTACTTATCTTATAATATCATGTC
>NW_007232812.1:0-23050 GCF_000164805.1 Carlito syrichta | reverse complement strand
CTTTTCACATGGAAGCAGCCTAGGCTGTGTTACACATCATTGAATAGACATTTTCGTAATTGAAAATGACATGACTTCTCAGATCAAAGATTCTCATTCCTGTAATTTCTACTGGGTTTCACATTCCTCTGACTTTCTAAATTAACTATTCCAGAGACTAAACCTCCTGTCTTCCTAAAGAATGTATATTGTTGCTGGAGGATGGCAGAGAAAAACTAAGCAAGAGGTATCAACTTTTTATTCTAAGGTCTTTCCAAACTCTCCTTGCTTTTAGCCTAGTTTCTTTTTTATAACTTTGTTGACACCTGATGCTTTCAAGTCTTAAATCTCTCAGAGATGGGCAGGAAGAACTAGCTACTCTCTTCTTATAATGTCACCCTTGTTCAAGTGAGTCAGTTACCACTCCTGCTTTTGTTTTCTTTCCTCCTAAAATGTACTGAAGTTCTTCATCTGCAAAAACCTTCCAGTTACCCATTCTTTCTATCCCTGGGTATGTGTATACAGACATACATGCATATACACACATACATGTACACACATATACCAAATTTATCTTGTAATTCTGCTATAGTGGAATTTGGTAAGGAGTGACAATAAGTATTTGATCTGCTAATTCACTGAAACACTTAAAAACCTAAATCCATGAAAGACACATGTTTAAATTATTTCTACCTGGGAGATACCCCACACCTCTCCACATAGAAGCAGCCCAGGCTATACTACTACGGTGTCCCAACTCCACTAGGACCTGGGAAACTCTCCCAAGATGGAAACAGACCAGAATAACAAGGTAAAGAGGATTTGATACTTTCAATTTCATAAGACTTTGAATTTCAAGAACATGATTAAAATTTTGCCCCCTCCCCAATTCTTTCTTGATAATTTAATAATGGAAGAGGTTTCATATTGGGCAAAAACCTGGGACATTTTTCTGACCATGAGCAAACTTCCAGTAATTTTATGGAGTCATTAGTGTTTACTGCATAACTTCTCATGAGTTAAGACCACAAGCATTTGAAATGGAAACTAATCAGTGATGAGACATCAACTTTGGAATAAAGGGCAGTCTCTGAGTTTATTAATGTATCATCCAGACCCATTTCAGAATCCTGGGTGAGGGATGGAGAGGGGCAAAAGGATAACTTCTCACACCAATCCCAAGAATATGGAAAAGAAGAAATGCTATGTATTGAAAAGTAGTTTATGAAAGGGAAACTAGTCTTTTTCTTTGAGGGTCACTGCTGCACCCTCAGCCTCCATGGGTTTATTTATCAAACTCAATAAATTATAGGGAGAAATACATTGTAGACTGTAGCAAGTGTATGAACTCTGGACATAAACTACATGGATTTAATCTCAGTTTAGCCATTTACTAGCAGTATGACTTGGAACAAATTACTTACTCTTATTATGTCTCCAATTATTCACCTGTAAAATGGAGATATCAAGAAGAGTTTTTGTAAAGATTAAATTTTTTTCTTTGGAAAATATAGTTTATTTTGAAAGTAAATTGGAGAGAGAGAGAGAGAAGAGATTCTCCTCCCCAAGGTAGGGGAGGGGGCCAAAGTTTAGATATATTAATAAATGTAAAATTTCTTAGAATAGTACTCGGCACATGGTAAACACTATGTAAATATTACCCACATAAAAGTGTTTCTCTCCATATTTCTACTATCATCTCCCAAGAGATTTTGGCACCATGGTGTTTCCCTGAAGTGATCTATCTGACAAACAAGCTAAGAGAGGGTTCCACGAATAGGGAACCCAGCCAGCATTTTCTCTTCTGTCTCTGAGAAGCTTCGCATCAGCATGAAATAATTCAGTATCACTTCCTGTGGCAGAAAGTATGCTGGAAGTAGGGGAATATGCAGTTCTAAGAGGGTAGTTTAATTCCAAGGGAAATAATAGCTGACCACAGAACATGACATATTCTTCAATTCTGTCTTGCCAATAATAAGTTATCCACTTTGATCATCCTCTGATATCTGCCTGTCTCCATTTATTCTGTTCTTGATGGTAAAGAAGAGAGTGTGATTAGTCAGCATGCTTCAATCTTCAAATAACATATTCATTTATTATTCTATTTATAATCTTTTTATATTCCGTGAGAGACAGACTACAAGGAAAAAAGTATATTTAACAAAATCATTAATAAATGCATAGATTCAGATTTTTTTTAGCAATAGAGGATAATTAAAATAAAATCACTGAAAATGTAGATCAATTAAGTATTAAAACATAACTCTGAGCATTATGACAGCCAAAGTCAAACTCTAACTTTGCAGATCAACTTTCTGTTGCCACTTTGTAAAAGTAGGGCCAGGAAAAACCAAGAGGATAGGTCATTGATATGTATAAGAAAAAGCAGAAGTGAATATAAGCTTCACTGTTTTATATGTTATTTTTGAAATAAATAGTTATCACCAAACTGTGAGGAACATAGTGGCTATATTCCTGAATATGTTATATAAAATAGATATGTATGCCGAACTTAACCACTTGCATTGATTGTATACACAGAAGATATTTTGCATTATATTAAAATGGCTGTCCAGATGAAACATTGACACTTCCAGTCAATGTTCACCAAAAGGCATATAGGAAAGAATGTATAGCAGGAAAAACCAGAAAAATACCCAACTATCCATCATCAATAGAATAGATAAATTGTATTCTATACAGTCAAAAAAATGCAAAGAATAAATTGCTGTTGCGCTATATTGATCAAAAGAATCCAGACACCATTTATTTCATTTGAATAACTTCAAGTGCTAGAGATCAAAGCAGATGTTACCCAGTTGGGGGGAAGGGAGGATTTGGGGATAGGTGGGATTGTAATTTTTAACAGGAGCCTCTGGTGGTAAAAATGGTTTTTATCATGACCTGGGCAGTGGTTACAAGCATTTTACTCAACCCAAACATACATATGTCATACATTTAAAATTTAATGTACTTTATTGTATATTTTACCTCAAAATAGAAAACAAAAAGAAAGATAGATTAATACAAAAATAGAAGAATGGCAAAAGACACATGAAAGAGGGCTATGGAATAAGTATTTAAAATTCAAAACCAAAAAAAAAATTAATGACCTCATTTGTTCGAAATTTTGGAATTTTTTTCCTAGGCTTTGGAAAGATCTATTGGAACATTGAAAAAACGATTATTGATGGGATTATTAAAGACAAATTAAAAGAGTAAAGCAACTTTTAACTCAGGAACAAAAAAATGTAAAGAGAAAGAACATATAATCAAAACACACTACTTGACTCAGGAGTAAGTCATATTCATAGAGCCATAATAGGAGCATTGGTCATTGATTCATACAAACATTAAGTTATAGTTATTTTGGTAGAATGGTTCATGGGCAAGGAAAGGGTGAGGTTGGTGGTAAAGAAAGCTAAATCCTACAATCACAGAAAATCAGTAGATAGTTCCTAAAATTAAAAATTCAAGAAAAAGTAGTAAAATAATTAGGAAATATTATTGAAATGTTTCAAGAAAAGGCAATTACAGTGAATTAATTATAAATATGAAGCTAATGCCACAAGACACAGAAAGAAAAATACAGCTGTCTGTAGGCAATAGTACTAACGCATGAGTAGGAGTGGTGCAGCTAAATACAGTGGTAAATACAAGCAATCTCTACCTTTCACAGTAGCATGAGACCATAAAAATAACGATGCAAGGCAAAACTGTGCAAAGCATCTTAAAAATCAGTGGAAAAAATCACCATTTTCTTTATCCTTTAAAAACTTTACATATAGTAACATATAGTAACACAACATTAAAAATTGTGTTACTATATGCATAATATACTGTATAATTAAAGAAAACTGTTAAAACAATTTATTTAATACATGTTTATTGATGTTTTATAAATTTACAAAATGCATTCTTATTAAAATTTCAAAATATAATGTTGTAATTACATCATTATATAATAATTACATACTATCTTTCTCATGCTATCTTTGGGCTAGTGAGAAATTGAGTATATACTGATGGCAGAAGAACCAAACTTTGCTTATTTCAATCAACTAACAGTTATATGTGTTTGTGCTATATAATGAAAATGGGCTAAATGAATAAAATAAAATGAATATGACAATCATGGTGCTATTTCCTGATTCAAGTTTGGGGAAACATAAGAACAGAACAGGTAGACAGCAATATCAATGTGAACATCAATTTCACTTCAATTTATTATATCTTTTAGAACATATATAATACAAGATGACACACTCAGAGGTATCTATAGGTGAAAATAAGTGTAGTTTTCTTGTTCAATTATCTTATTTTGTTGATAAGAAAACTGAATTTTTATAAATTTTGAAATTTGTTTGCAATTAGTAGATTGGGCAGGACTATAGCCTCCGTTATTTAATTCCTAGGTCATTGATCTTTCTGTCACATTGTGCTTCTATATATTGGCAGCAATAGGAATAGTTTTAAAGATTATTTAAAAACAGTCTATATATCACAATGAGTAGAGTAGTAAAAAAATTATCTCCAAATAGATTTCCTTTAATGAGAAATACTTCTGCCAAATAAGACTGGTGATTTTCAAGTTCTTGAGATAATTGTCTTGTGCATCTCCCAGACATCTCAAACTATGTCTATTGAGCTAAAACACATAACATTGAAATCCAATAGAACTGGTCTCGTGGATGTCTTCAAGGACTGCACAGAATCACTCTGCCTTATCAGTTAGGTGAAAATGAATTGCTAAAGAGAGCCAGATGATTTGTCTGGGAAATGGGTTCATTTGCAGAGGTGGTCATGGCAAAAATACAGTATATTTTAGAAGACTGGTCTGAGTTCCCAGAGATTTTCTAAAGTCAAAACCCATCATTTATTTAGAATTAATCTTGCACATTTCCTCACCACATATTTCCTTGTGAACAATTTGTGTGGGTGAGTGGTTAGGGCAACAGACCATTCCGATACATATTTTTGTGTGTGCTTATTTTTGTCTTAAAATAAAACTGGATCTTAGCAAGTTAGAGGCTGAAATTATCTTTGCTCTTTCTGAACCCAGACTAGGCCTCATATCTTGTAATTCCCAACTCAGTGCTATTTCCATCATATTTTACTAATTGTTTGTTCTCTTTCATAAATATTCTTATTGATTCAGACAAAAAATCAATTGTATTTTTAAACTACTGGCTTGTCTCAACATTGTGTTTTATTTAAAAGAAATTGCAATCTTATATTCAAAAATGACTGAACAACTATTTATATTTTAAATGGAGTTTAAAATGAAAATTCTTTCTAGAGTTCCATTCACAAACAGTTCAATACTTCTTAACTTTTCTTTTTGCCTATCTATCTTCTCAAAGTTTCCCTCACTAAAGCTCAATTATTACCTGCTCTGGAAAGCACTCTTTCTCCTAAACAATTGCTCACTTTAAAATCTAGAACAAAAAGACATGTATCTTTCTCCTTCCTCTCCTCTCTTCCTAAAGTTTTTTCTCATATAGTTACTATGACCTTCCCAGAGTAAATCAATCCAGTCAGTCTGGCCCTCATTCCAACTTTTATGAGTTCAGAAATGAGTGCAGAATAATAAAGGAACTTTTTGTGTCATTTTGATTTTGCAAATGAAAAGAATAAGACCCTTTCATTACTCAACAATAATATATTTTTTTGACAATTTAAGTATTTTTTTCTTAGAAAGAGGCAAAGTATGCATCCATATATAAATTATATAATTCTGCATTTAATTGAACATTTTTGTGTTTCTGTGTCTCTCTTTTTGTCTATTTCTCACCAAGTAAACCTTGTATAAAGAAAAGAGGGCTTGAATTAGTTCCATAGAAAAATATAAATTCATACATAAATAAATATAATTATATATTTGTATTTCTATGCCACATTCTCAATTCTATTTAGCTTTGTGTAGCTATATCTGTGCCCAGAAAACCTGACTGAGTAAAGCAACAGGGTAGATGAGGACTATAAAAATAGTCACTTTGTTTATATTTATACAAGTGACAATGCTACAGCCATTTTGTGATTATTAAAATGCAGCAAAAATAAATATAATTTATTCAAATACAAGATTTCAGACAGTCATGAAAAAGGATTGATAATGCACCAGAAACTATTGATTGTATTATTCAGCAACTACAAATTTACTATTGTACATATAAAGATTTCTACTATTATGTAAAATTTTTTATTTACAATTCAGAATGATATTACTGTTATCACTGTGTCAATTTGTGTTTATATAAATCACTATAAAAATATCTTCCATCTTACTAGTTTAGCTAAAGTTTGACTAAGACAATCTTCCCACTGAGAAGTGGAGAATTACGATTCTCCACTCAATTTGGCCAAAGTCTATGACTGCTCTGACCAATAAGGTGAAAAGGTGATTCTCTATGTTTTCTGAAGCTAGAACATTAACAGGGTATAATTTTCTCATAATTATCTCACTCATTACATAGGCCTTTGAAACCTTGAGGCCTCAACAAGCCTAGCTATCCTGATGTTGTCACACTTGAGAGATCAGAGGAGAAATTATAGACATAGATACCCAGTTGCTATTCTAGTTTTTGCCTTTTTTTTTTCAGCTCGAGCATTAAGCATATGAGAGAATAATACTTCAGGTGATCTCGGCCCCAGTCACTGTCTCTGAAAATTAAACAAAGCACTCTTAAGCAACCAACTGGCTAAGGAAGAAAAGTTAGAAAATACTTTGAGGCAAAGGAAACAAAATTTTAAAAATCAGATGCAGTAAAGGCAGTGCTCAGAGGGAATGTTACAGCTGAAAATGCATGTGTTTTTATTTTACAAAGAAATACCTCAAGTCAATAACCTAACTTTACACCTTGAGAAACCAGGAAAAAAAAAGAGAGAAACTACAACCAAAGTTAGCAGAAGGAAGTAAATAATAAAGACTAGAACAGAGGTAAATGAATAGAGAAAATCAGAAAAACTAAAAGTTGATTCTTTGAATAGATTAAGCAAACTGGCAAACATTTAAGTAGACTGACAAAAAAAGAAAGATGATACAAATAAAATTAAAAATGAGGGAGCAATGGGTACACACAAAAAAACCTAGGTTTTTTTCATCATTATGCAATGCAAACATGTAACCCAAAACTATTTGTACTCCCTAAAGCTATTGAAATAAAAAATATTAAAAATGAAAGTAGTAATGTTACTATTGACCTGTAAAAATTTACAAGAGCATACTATGAACAATTGTATGTCAGAAAAATAGATAACCTAGATAAAAGATAAATTCCTAGAAATACAAAATTATCTAAAGTGACTCAAGAAGAAATACAAAATCCAAACAAACCTATAAAAAATAGATTGATTTAGTAATCAAAAAATTTATTTTTTTAAATTTAATTTTAGAGATGTGGGCTACAATTCAGTGTTAGGTATACAAATATGCATTGTGCAGTTACCCTTGTTGATGAGGTGTGCCCTCTCTTCCCCAGGCAGATTCCCATTACTGTCAATCTCACCTCCCTGCCTCCCACCCCCTCCCCCAACAGTTTCCCACTACTGTCAATCCTTTTCTTATAGTATTACAATAGTTGTTCAAGGTCCACTTATGAGTGAGAACATGTGATGCTCAGTTCTTTGTTTCTGTGAAAGATCACTCAGTATTATAGACTCTAAGTCCATCCAGGTTGCTGCGAAGTTCATGATTTTGTTCTTCTTTATGGCTGCAAATATTCCATTGTGTATATGTACCACTTTTTTTTTTTTAATACAGTCCTCTCTTGTTTGGCACCACGGTTGATTCTATATTCTTGCTATTGAGAACAATGCTGCGATAAAAATATTTGTGCAGGTATCTTTTTTATAGAGTAATTTGAGTTCTTCTATTTATATTCCCAGTAGGGGAGTTGTGGGGTCATATGGGAGGTCGATTTATAGAACTTTTAGGAATTGCCACACTGTTTTCCACAGAGGCTGTACTAATTTGCACTCCCACCAACAGGGTAGAAGTGTTCCCTTTTCGCCACATCCTCTCCACCATCTGTTATTTTTTGTTATTGATGATGACCATTCTTACAGGAATAAGGTGGTATCTCAGTGAAGTTTTAATCTGCATCTTTGATGCCTAGTGAGGCTGAATATTTTTTCCTGTATCTGTTGGCTGCTCATACATCTTCTTTTGAGAATTGTCCATTCATATCTTTTATCCACTTTGTAATGGGGCTGTTAGTTTATTTTCTTTTCAGCACATTTGAGTTCCTTGTACATTCTAGATTTTAGGCCTTTGTCAGACATACAATTGGCAGATACTTTCTCCCAGTCTGTGGGCTATCTCTCTGCTCTCTTGATGGTTTTTTAACTTTGCAGAAGCTTGTCAGTTTGATGAGGTCCCACTTGTCTATCTTATCTCTTATGGCATGGGCACGTGGGATTTTGATGAGAAATTGGTTGTCAGTTCCAATTTCCATAAGGGTGTCTCCTGCATTTGCTAAGGTTCTAATATTTGAGGTTTTATGTTTAGGTCTCTGTCCACTTAGAGCTGATTTTTGTGTATGGGGATAGGTAGGGGTCTTGTTTTAGTATTCTGCATGTGGTCAACCAGTTTTCCCAGCACCATTTACTGAATAGGTTCTCCTCTCCCCAGTCGTTGGTGGAGTCTTTATTGAAGATGAGTTGGTTAAGAAATTAAGGTTTTGCTTGTGGAATCTGAATCCTGTTCCACTGGTCTATATGCCTGTTCTTGTACCAATACCAAGCTGTTTTGTTTATTGTAGCTTTATAATAAAGTTTAAAGTCTGGGAGTGTGATACCTCCCACTTTTGTTTTTTTGGGGGGTTCTTTTGTTTTTTTATTTTTGCTGAGGATTGTTTTGACTATTGGTGGTCATTTGTGTTTCCATATGAATTCCTGTGTAGTTGTTCCCAGGTCTGAGAAGAATGCTGCTGGTAATTTGATGGATATTGCATTAAAACTGTAGATTGCCTTAGGTAGAATGGGCATCTTAACAACATTGATTCTTCCAATCCATGAGCATAGAATATTTTTCACTTGTTTGTGTCATCTTTGATTTCTTTGAGCAGTGTTTTGTAGTTTTCATTGTAAAGGTCTTTCACATCTCTGTTTAGGAAAATACTAAGGTAATTCAATTTTTGTGTGGCTATTATGGATGGGATTGTGCTTTTCATTTTGGGTTTCTGTTTGTTTATTATTGGTATATAGAAATGTGATTGTCTTTTGCACATATATTTTATACCCTGCCACTTTGCCAAAGTCCTTTATCAGCGCAAGGAGATTTTTGACAGACTCCCTTGAGTTTTCAAGGTATAGAATCATGTCTGCAAAGAGGGATAACTTGACTTCCTCTTTTCCTATTTGGATACCCCTGATATCCTTCTCTTGTCTGATTACTTTAGCTAGGACCTCTAAAACTATGTTGAATAGGAGGAGTGAGAGTAGGCATCCTTGTCTTGTTCCAGTTTTCAGGGGAAATGGTTCCAATTTCTGTCTGTTTAGCAGTATGCTGGCTGTGGGTTTCTCGTAGATGGCTCTTATTATTTTGAGGTATGTTCCATGTATGCCTAGATGTTCAAGGGTTTTTATCAAGAAGCAGTGCTGGATTTTATCAAAATCTTTTTCTGTATCTAATGATATAATCACATGGTTTTTGTTTTTATGTCTGTTGATATATTTAATTATGTTTATGGTCTTAGAAATGTTGAACCAGCCCTGCATCCCAGGAATGAAGTCTCCCTTGTCATGGTGGATGATTTTTGAGATGTGTTGTTGAATTTGGTTTGCTAGGATCTTGTTGAGAAATTCAGATATTGGCCTGTAGTTTGCTTTCTTTGTTGGATCTTTACCTGGCTTGGGTACCAATGTGATGTTAGTTTCATAAAATGATTTGAGGAGAGTTCTATCTTTCTCAATCACCTGGAATACTTTAAACAGGATTGGTATCAGTTTCTCCTGGTATGTTTTGTAGAATTCTGCTGAAAAGCCATCTGGTCCAGGGCTTTTTTTATTCTAGGTAGTTTTCTTATGACGTAGTCAATTTCCTGGATTGTTATTGGTGTATTCAGGATCTCGATTTCTTCTTATTTCAGCCTGGGGAGGTTGTGTGATGTCAGAAACTCCTCCATTTCCTTTAGGTTTTCTAGTTTGTTTTCGCATAAGTGTACATAGTAGTCTCTGACAATCTTTTGTATTTCTTCAGAGTCGAATGTGACTTCATCTTTTGTGGTTCTGATTGTGTTTATTTGGACTTTTTTCTCTCTTTTTCTTGGTCATTCTAGCTAGGAGACCATCAATCTTGTTTATCCTTTCAAAGAACCAGCTTTTTGCTTCATTAATTTTTTGTATTATCTTTTTGTCTTCTATGTCTCAGATTTGGGCTTTTATTTTGGTGATCTGAATTCTTCTGCTGAAGTTAGGATTTGATGATCTTGCTTTTCCAGCTTTCTTAGGTGAATTGTTAAGCTGTTAACTTGTGATCTTTCCATTTTCGTCAAGTGTGTTTGTAGTGACATGAATTCCCCCTTACTACTGTTTTCATGGCATCCTAGAGGTTTTGGTACGATGTTTCTTCATTTTCATTTGTTTCTAGGTATTTTTTTTGTTTTTTGAGTTGGAGTCTCACTCTGTCACCCAGACAGGAGTGCAGTGGCCGCTCCCGGCCACCGCAGCCTCAACCTGCTGAGCTCCGGCGATCCTTCCACCTCAGCCTTCCAAGTAGCCAGAATTAAAGGCATGTGCTACCATGCCCGGCTCATTTTTTTGATTTATTGTAGAGATGAGGTCTTGCTGTCCAGGCGGGTCTTGAACCCGCAGGCTCAGGCAATCCACTCACCTCAGCCTCCCAAAGGCGTGGGATTACAGGCTGAGCCACCAAGACCGGCTTCCAGTTATCTTTTAATCTCTGTTTTGATTTCCATATTGAACGAGGAGCTGCTTAGCATCATGCTGTTTAGTGTCCACGTCTTTGTGGGTTTTGGGGGAACCTTGTTGGTGTTGATATTTATTTTTATTTCACTGTGGTCTGAGAAGGTGCATGGCAAAATTTCAATCTTATGAAATTTGTTTATGCTTGATTTATGACCAAGGATGTGGTCAGTCTTAGAGTATGTTCCTTGTGGTGATGAGTAGAATGTATTCTGTGGTCATTGGGTGGAGTGTTCTGTTGGTATCAATTAAGTCCATTTGGCCAAGAGTCACATGAGGTTCTGAATCTCCTTGCTGATTTTTTGTCTTGATGTTCTGTCTAGGGCTCTGAGTGGGGTATTAAAATCCCCAGGTATGACAGAGTTATAGTCAGTATCTTTTCTACATTTGTCTAGAAGCTGCTTGATGAAAGTTGGCGCTCCTATGTTGGGTGAATATATGTTTAGGATGAATTTTTCTTGTTGATGGATTAAATCTTTATAATTATATAGTGACCTTCTGTATCTTTTAAATTTTTTATAGCTTGAAAGGTATTTTTTCTGATATTAAGATCACAACTCCTTTCTTTTATGATGCGTTCACCTGAAATTTTGTTTCCCATCCTCTTACTTTGAATCTGTGAGTATCCTTTCTGATGAGATGAGTCTCTTGGAGACAATATACTGATGCCTCATGATATTTATCCATTTTGCCATTCTATGTCTTTTCAGTGGTGCATTTAGTCCATTCACATTCAGGCTAATTATTTAAATGTGAGAGCTTATCCCTGTCATGAGATTCTTATACAGTTGTTGTTCCTGTTTGTTGATTGTCTTTCTTTTGATTTTTTTGAGTTGATTCATGTGTTTTCAATCTTTTCTCCTGCACTCTTGTGAAGAACGTTGTTGTTCCTTTTTCCTTTCTTCTGTGTTTAATACTTTCTTAAGTGTTTCTTGCAGAGCAGGTCTGGAGGCAGCGTAAGTTCTTAGGGTTTGAATGTCTGGGAAGGATTTTAATTCTCCATCTCTGATGAAGCTTAGCTTAGCTGGATAGGTAATTCTTGGTTGAAATTGTTTATCTTTGAGAACTTTGAAGATTGGGTTTCAAGTTCTCCTAGACTGAAGTGCTTCTGTAGATAAATCTGTTGCTATTTTAACTGGCCTTCTCTGACAGGTAGTCTGTCCTTTTCTCTTGCTGCCTTTAGGATGTTTTCTTTTATACCTACTTTGTTTAGGCAGTTTACTATGTGTCTAGGAACTGGTTTTCTCCTTTGTTGTCTTGCAGGGGTTCTCTGAATCTCTTGTGTTTGAATTGTTGCCTCACTGATGAGATGAGGAAAGTTTTCTTGAATAATTTCATGGAATGTTTGTTGCAGGGTGGTATCTGTCTCTCTTTCTGCCTCAGGAAGTCCAATTACTCTTAGGTTCAGCCTTTTGAAATAATGGCTCATCTCTTGAAGGTTTTGTTCTGTCTTTTAAAGCTTCTTTTCTATGTTTTTGACAGTTTGGGTTAGTTGTATATTTTGGTCTTCTAGCTCTAAGATTCTGTCTTCTGCTTAGCTAATTCTGCGTTCCATGCTTATCAGTTTGTTATTCATTTCATTCACAGTCTTCTTCACTGCTGTTATCTCAGTTATGAACTCCTTCATTCTCTCCTCTTGTCTCTTCTCAATTCTATTTATTCTCTCTATTAATGTCTTGATATCTATGTTTGTAGTTTGAGACTAGACATTCTAGAGGCTCTTCATTATTTGTGTTCTAAAGTCTGTTTTCTCAGTGTTTGACCTCCCAGTGGTCTGTGTGAGACCCATATTCTCATATTCTTCTTTTGGTTTTTCTTCATTTTTGTAGATCCCCCCCCCACACTTTTTTTTCTCTTCTTTAATTCTGCTGTTCAGGGTAGGGGGGTTGTTTTTACTTCTGTTTGCTCAATCTCCTAGTCTTCCTTATGTGGATTCTCTGATTTTGTTCAATTCTAAAGCTGGACTGGGTTGTGGGCTATAATTTTTTGCAGTTTTGAGATGTAACTGAGGGGGGAGCTGTGATTCAGAATCTATCTGCAAATCGCAGTATCCACTGACAAGTGTGTTGGCACTCTGGAACCCAATCCCCACTACCTTACAGTCTGTGCCTGCAGTGGGGGTATAGATTTGCTCCCTGAAAGCAAAATGAGGTAAGAAAAAGGAAAGAAATGGAAAAAGGAAGGAAGAGAGTCAAGAGGAAGGTGGAGAGAGAGAAGAATAAGAGAGAAAACAGACAGATGAACCAATTATCAAATGAAAAGAGACACAAAGACAGAAAAGAGAAAAAAAATAAAACATACAGACAACCATACAAACACACAAACTACCAAAAACCTCCCTATTGTTGTATTCTTCCCATACACAAACAGGAAGTCTAAAAAAAACCATAAAATAACAGAAATAAAGCAAGTATGAAAGCGTTATCAAAAACAGAAAGAAAGGGAAAAAACTTAACAAAAACTTAACAAACAAACAAAAATGAGCAAAACAAACAGACAAAACAAAAAACAAGGAACCAAACTTGCTTTGAGGTCTTTCCTGTAAGTCCACCTTCCTTTCAACTCTAATCTCCAGCTTTTCTCCTCTGCTCTCAGCTGATAGGGTTGCTCTCAGCATGGGTCAGATGCCACAGGAATACTGTGGAAGAAGGGTGGATCAGATCTGGACTCACCCGGCTTGCTGCCTGTCAATTCTGCCACTCAGATCTGACCTGTCTGTGTCCAATCCAGTATGGGAGAGGGGCTTCTGTCTCTCCCAGTTGGATGAGATTACCTTAGGTCCCATGTTGGAGGCTGTGTAAAGTTGGGAGGGGCAATGCAGTTCTCTGCCTGGTCCTGAGACAGAGAAAATGGCTGTGGTCGGCGTTTCCTCACCCAGGATGATGTTCCTCTCCAGCACTCCCTGATCTTCTTTCTCCACTGATCAGATCCAAGGCTCCAGCTGATTTGTTATAACAGGTTATGGTGTAGGCCAGGCACCAGGTGGTGAGAATCAGCTGGACTCAGTAAGCTTTACTCAGGAAAGTCCTGTGAACAACAGGCGATCCTGCAAGCCGGTGGTTCCAATCTCAGGGCAGTAGGGGGTTGTAGTCACCTCCAGAGAATAGCCCTGGGTGCCAAAACCCAAGTCTCCCCTCAGATGGACTTTCATTCACCCATAGTACATGCCTACTCACGCAGATAGTTTTTATGTACACTCGTTTTTGCAGAGACTCTCACAGTTTGACCTGTCCCATTGCCATCTTGCTGGAGGACTCCCAGAGCCTCAGAAATTTTCTAATAAAAAAAGTCCAGCAGCAATTGGTTCCACTGAACATTTCTACCAAATATTTAGGAAGATCTAATAACAACCCTTCTCAAATTTTTCTTAGAAAACTGGAAGAGGACTGAACACTTCTTGTCTCATTTATAAAGTCAACATTATCTTTATACAAAGACAGATTAAGATATTAAAAAATTGCAGACCAATGTATCATATGAATCTAGACATAAAATACATCAACAGAATACTAGCAACGTGAATCTTACAGCATATTAGAAAAATTATACACCATGACTAGGGAGAACTTATCCCAGGAATGCAAAGATAGTTCAATATTTTTTTTTAAATATCTGCATAATATACCAAAGTAGCAGAACTTTAAAAAACAAATATGATTATCTCAGTTGACATTGGAAAGGCATTTGACAAAATACAAAATTCTTTTATAATAAAAAAAACTAAGAAAACCAGGAATAGAAGATCTAAACTACCTCGATATGGTAAAGGGCATGTACAAAAAAAATCTACATTATATTTAATGGTGAAAGACTGAAAGTTTTCTCTCTAAGATCAGGAACAAGACATGAATGCCTATGGTCAACACTGATACTTAATATTGTATTAGAAGTACTATCCACAACAATTTGACAGAAAAAAATCACTTGAATTGGAAGAGGAGAAGTAACACTATCTCCATTTGCAGATAGCATAATCTTTTACACAGGAAATTCCAAAGAATCCACAAGAAGAGCTCCTAAAAATAATAAATATTCAGTAAAATTGCAGGGTACAATGTCAATACAGGAAAATCAGTTTGTCTCTATATACCAGGAATGAAAAACATGAAAAATATAAGAAAGTAATTTCATATATATAATAACATATAAAGGAATAAAATGACTGGGAGTAAATTTAATCAAGGAGACAAAAGTCTTGGATACTAACAACTATAAAACATTGCTAAAAAATATAAAACATCTAAATATGAAGAAAGAAGTTACATTTATGAATTGGAAGACTTAATATGGGGGAATTCTACCCAAAGTGATCTACATATTCAATACAATGCCTATCAAAGTCCCAGCAGCTTCTTTTGCAGAAATGGAAAAACTGATTTCAAATTCACATGGAATTTCAAGGAACTCTGAATAGACAAAACAATAGTGTAAGTTGGAAGGCACACACTTCCCCAATTTCAAAACTTACTGCAAAGCTACAAAAATTAAATAGTATAGTAATGGCATAACGTTAAACATACAGAAATAGAGAATAAAACAGAGTTACTGACAAAGTTGGCCTTGACCCCAAAATCAAGTTCTCTCTTATCCATTGTTGCAAAACCAATATGCAAAACAGAAAGTGGGGGGCAGACAAGGCAGGTTTTAGTTTTGTGGCCATAAAATGAAGAAGCAGGAACATTGTTGAAGAACCAACTTCTCACAGGGTGGAATGTGAATGGCTTAAAATATAAGATTTCTTTAATTAAGGGGTTGGACATTAAAAGTAAGAGGAGAAATATTCATATCTTTTCTAGGGATGGGCAGAGATTTCCCGTAGGCAGATCATGCCCTCTTTCTTTCCATTTTTGGTCTAACATTTCCTGTCATGGCTGCTGAATTGTGTGCCATTTAGTAAGGAAAGCATATTATAATGAGGTTGGAGGCTCTTCAGAGGTTGATTGGACTGCCATCTTGCATCCCACCAGTTCAACTGATTTGGTCAAGAGAAGGACATCTGTCCACAGGCCTGTTTCTTAAAGATAAGCAGGTTTAGGTTGGGTTGGAAATTCAGATATGTAACAAAGGCATTACACTGAGTAATGAAAGTGCAGAAGTAAACTCACATCTACAAGGGGAGGACCCCCCAACAACTGGAAATATCTTTTTGGAGGGCAGGCCTCTTGTAGTACACTTGGAATTTGTTCCTCTCAATCAAATGGTCAACCAAAGTTTTTATCCAGAAGTTTTAGGAAGTTGCATTGTGATTTGCAAAAGAAACATCCTGAGTTGTGGCAAACAGGTGGCAGTTTCTTTCACCCTGACAATGCACCTTCCCACACCACGTTGAGTGTCCAGCAGTTTTGACCCCAAAATGGCATGATCCCTGTGTCCCATCCTCCCTATTCATCCAATATTACCCCTAGCAACCTTTATTTTTGTTGCCTTGGGCTTTTTTTCAAAAGTCCTCAAAGGGAAACATTTTGCTGATGGGAAAGAGGTGAAACAAAATATGGCAGAAGTACTAAAAGGCATCAAGATTGATGAGTTCAAAAAATGTATTGAGTAGTAGAAAAAGCATCTCCATAGGCGTAGTGCATCAAATGAGGAGTCCTTTGAAGATGACTGAAGTTTAAACATATAAGAATACATACACACTTTTTATAAATAAATTCCATTTTGGGGAGGTCTCCCCTCACATATGGCCAATGGACCTTTGACAAATGTGTCAAATGCATTCAGTGGGGGAAAGAACAGACTTTTCAACAAATGATGCTGGTACAAATGAATGTCCACAAACAAAGAGTGAAGTTCGATCTCTCCCTCACAAGGTAGATAAATAGAAATTAACTCAACATGGAATAACATATATATAAATGTTAAAAACCACAAAATTCTTAGAAAAAAGCATAGGCATATCTTCATGATCCTGGGTTTTGCAATGAATTCTTAGCATGAGCAACAACAAAAGCATAAGCAACAACAATGAATAAATAAATTGGACTTGATAAAAATTAAAAACTTATGTGCAGCAAAGAATATTATCAAGAGAGTGAAAAGACAACCTCATTTTCTCAGAATGAGAGAAAATATTTGCCAATCGTATATCTGATAAGGGTATAACATTCAGAATATATGAAAAGCATCTACAAGTTAGCAACCAAAATCCAATAACCCAATTCAAAAAATAGGTAAAGAACTTCAAATCTATATCTTCAACAAAGATATACAAATGGTCAATAAACACAGGGAAAGATAATCACCACCATTCATTATTAGAAAAATAGAAATCAAATGAGCTGCATTGCAAAATGATATACCACTTCACATCTATTAGGATGGTTACAATTTCACAAACAAAATATAAATAACAAATACTGTCAAGGATATGGGAAAAATGGAGCCATTGTACATTGCTTATGGTAATGTAAAATGGTATAGCTACCAGGAAAAACGACTTAGCAGTTCTCCAGGAGACTAAACATAGAATTGCTATGTGATCCAGAGAGTTCACACCTCAATATATACCCAAAAGTATTGAAAAGAGGAGCCCAAGCAAGATAAATAGCTTCTAGAGATCTGCAGTTAACAATACCATATTGTGCACTTAAAAATTTGTGGAGAATAGATCTCATTGTAAGTGTTCTTACCACAATAATAAACAAATAAATAAGAACACACATTGTATGCCAATCTTTATTGCAGCATTATTCATAACAGACAAAAGGTACAGATCATCTAAGTGTCCATCACCAGAGGAATGGGTAAACAAAATATGGTATATACATACAATAAAACAGTATTCATCCATAAAAGAGAATGAAGTTCTGAAACATGCTACAAAATGAATAAGCCTTGAAGATATTGTTCTAAGTGAAATAAGCACAAAAGGACAAATACGCTGTGGTTCCACTTACATAATTGACCTAGAATAAGCAGATTCATAGAGACAAAAATGTGGATTAGAGATTAAGAAGAACAGGATGAGATAGGGTGATGGAATGTTTTAGAAATAAGTAGTGGTAATTGTTTTCCGACATTGTGAATGTAATTAATGCCACTGAATTGAAAACTTGAGAGTAGTTAAAATAGCTTATTTTACATTTTATACTAAAATATTTTTTTTAAATGTGTGAAATACAGTTAGGGTAGTCTCCTCTTTTAAGTAGGTAGTGATATCTCTTTTATCAGTTTATCAAGACATAGGTGAGCATTTTTTATAATAAATGAAGCATATTTAGGTATTGGTAAAGCATCAAGGAGCTTATAAAAATAATAGATATATAATCATATAATATTCTATATATAATTATAAGAGAAATTTAATAGTGGTGAAAAATAACAGAGTCATTACCAAGGTAAAGAAAAGTTGACGGAAATCCCTTGACGTACAAAGAAAATTACAAACCCAGGCTATCTACTAGAAAGAAAGGTATAAGTTGATGATTGAATTGAATGGAAATTTGGAACAACAGAAAGTCAACAAGCAATAAACAGAATTGAAAGAATCAGCAAGAGTTCAGTTAAGGTTGGATAACATAAGTTTTGCTCCAAATTTAATTGACAAACTAATTTTTTTAATGCTTGAATATTTCCTGTCTATCGGTAAGCTAAGTGCTTAGTATTCAAACTTTGAGGATGAAGGGAGGTAAGGAAATATATTTAGAAATTTCTCTGTACCAGTGATTAACAAAATGTAGTGAGCATTAGAAATTACTTCATAGGTTTGTCAAAGCTCAGAGAGCCCTGGGTCCCTCCCTCAGAAGTCCTGATTCAGTTGGTCTTAGGTAGAGCCCAAGAATTTGCATTTTTAACAAGTACATAGTGCTGCAGTTGCTGTTTACTGGAACCACACTGGGAGCCACTGCTCTACTAAAATTACAAAAAAGTTGCTCCTGCTCGTGACACTCTTTTCTTGTTTCTTTCCTTTGTATTCTCTACCTCCTTCTTGTGCCATTTCTTACTTTCCCTTAATCTGCCATGCCTTACCTTATTTGAAATACACTAGCCTCTTCACCAATGACCTCCATGTGGACTTAACTGCACCCTCTTGAAACAGAAAGAGATGTTTTTCTCACTTGAGAAATAAGAAAAAATGTTGGTGGCTATAAAGTTGAAGTGACTTGCCCAAGATGACATATTCCACTTATTGGCATAGCTATCATTTAGGAGTCTTCACTCCCAACCTCAAGAATTTGTCAGCACAACACAAAGATGTTTGTACAAGACATAGGTCTTATTTAGCCAAAGTGGTGGAGAGAAGTAGATGTCACAGAAACACAATGACTGAAAGGTGGAAATGAGACTTTTGAGATTCTCTAATATTTCTTCTCTTTGACAAATAATAGGAAAATTATGACATTTGAGTGTAGATGAAATGTATCTTATACAATCTGGCTAACTTCTGGATTCAGATGGGACTGAGTAGCATTTCATGATTTATCTTAGCTTCCGGTAAAATACCTATGAGGATTGAAAATAAAAAGAAAAACATCAACAATTTAAATAAAAAGTTACTAATAACATCTAAGAGAAATTTCCACTAAGTAAAAATCTACAGATTGCAGTACATAATATTAATCTGCAGTTGATGTTAAGAGCAATGCAGCTCAAGAAAAAAATCTTCTGACCAGTATGAAGGACTACTCAGACATGCCTTCTCCCATCCTGGTGGCCTTCCATCTACATGTGAAGTCCTGGGAGCTATGCCAGCCAGACAGCCCAACAGGCAGAAAGCTGTGCCTTTGTAGCATTCAGGTTTCATTTTGTTCACCACTTTATGTCCTCCCATCATGCCGTTATTCCAAGTTCATTCCAGTAAAAAAAATTCCCAGGATGAGACCACAGATGAGTGTGAAAGTAGGTAGGTGTTGCATTGCATCAGAACGGCTGAAGGTAGCAGAAAAAGGGCAGAGAGGGATTAGGACTGAGGAAGTGAAACTAGCAATGACCCTCTGGAGGTTGTGGCAAAATAAAATTTAAAAGCTTTAGAAAGAGAGAGAACACAAGTGGCTTTAAAACATCCATGAGAAAATTCTCCTCTTGACAGTAGAAAGAATTTGTATCAGATTCAGGATATTCTGTTTCAGAAGTATTCACCCAGAAAAAATTTGATTAGGAGTCTATTGATCTAGTAACTGGATCTCTAATTTGACATCTGCCAAGAGGATTTAACAATCATAATACAGTGATAATAATTAAAAAGAAACTATATCCTTATGTCTCTTTCCTTATCAATAAATATTATGATTTGCTAGAATGCAGTTCTTATTTCGAGTATGAGTAACAAAATTGATAACTATAAGAATATGAGTAGCATAAGAGAAAAATAGTATCTAAAACTAACATACATTTGAGAAAGTACTTCAAGAAACAGACATAAAATTTACAGTGCATCAGCTTTTGTGTTCTCAATGCAATTTGAGAAAAAAAATGACCTCTAAAAAATGAGAAATGAACAATGAATTGATAAAATTACAACTTGAGATAAGAAAGCTATTTGAGAGGCAGATATAAATAAAATGTTGATTAAAATGACACGGTTAAGTTGTAATAAAATTGAAAATGAAAGGAAAGAGTAAAATATGTATGAGAATAAACAAGGAAAGAAGAGGCACTACAGAAAATTAAATTGGTGATGAATAAAATGAACTTGAGATAATCCTTAAGGAAACGCAGAGGAAATGGAGAAGGTGAAACCTAAAAACTCATGACTTCCACCTTTGTCAGTATGACCAACTAGGTGCTCTGACAACTTTCCTTGACTTTCTTCCCCCATCACAGCAAAAAAAAAAAAAAAGAGAGAGAGAGAGTATGTTCTGAATAGGATACATTTTTAAAATTTATTTTTGAATTTACACTTCTACTCAGCCTTACAAAGGGCAAGAGTATTTTGTCAAGAATGGTGAGCAATACAAATCCCCAGAACTAGGTTAGTGCTGAGGACAATGGCCTACAGTAGCTTAGCATTAGGGTACTGAGCCTTGCAACTGCTGAAAGGTTCAGACTTGAGCCTGGGAGCCCTGTGCTGAGTCCAGACCTTCCATGTGCCAGACTGTGGCTCCTGGCAGAAGCAAAAACAAATTATCCCTGAAAAAAAAAGCACCTGGAAATCTTGAATTTAGACCCATGGGAGTTTCACAGATTAACATCAAACAATAATATCCAATCAAAATTCTAAAATACACAGTGAGATAGAACATCATAGGTCAGAATCAGCAAAAACAAGAACAACAGATATATGTTCCGAAATCTGAAGATGTTATAACTTTCAGATATAAAGGACAGAAACAAAAATGCACAAGTAACAAGTGACTAACAAGACTGATTGCTTTAATTAAATGGAAGTCAAAAATGAGATATAATTATGAAATCTAAAACTCAGTCACACACACAAAATCCTAAAAGAACAGAATTAAAAATAAAACACTTCCATGTATCAAGATAAAATAAATAACAATAAAGACAGGAAGAAAATCATAAAAGCAGGCAAAGAGATAATAGCATTTAAAAGGAGCCAATTAAACTGACAGTAGACTCAAAGCAACAACGGAAGCCAGATGACAGTAAGTCAATAGGCTTATAGTGTTTAAAGAAAATGTCTGTCAAGTAAAATTGCATAGCTACCAAGGAATCTTTCAAGAACAAGGGAGAAACAAAGATATTTTAAGTGAATTGAGAATGACAGAGTCTATCAAGAAGTGGGTCGTCTCTAAAGAAACTTCTACATATGAATAAGAAAACAATCCAACAGAAGAATGAGCCAAAACATGAATAGATTTCTGCAGATGAGGACATGTAAATCATATATAAACATACAAAATGATAGGCAGAATTACAACCAGAGACATGAAAATGAAGACCAGAGTAATATATAATTTGAAACCAATTAAATTAGCAAAAATTATAACTTCTGGAAATATCAAAAGAGGTTCATAAAAATTTAAACTGAGACTGAGAGTATCAATCTATATAAGTGAACTGAAAACAACTTGTATTACTTTGTAAAGATGAATATTCACATTACCCACGACATAGCAATTATACTCCTGGGTGAAAATCCACAGAAATACTTGAAGATGTACCATAGCACATATACAAAATAGTCATATAACCCAGTCTTCTAAACAAAGCCTAGAAGCAATACAAGTGTCCATTGTTGGGGAAATGGATAAATAAAAATGGCTATAGTTAGCTATAATTCAGCAATGAAAAAATTGAACTAGAGCTACAAGTAACATGAAGATATTTAGAACTTTATATTAGATGGTTGGGAGAAAGGACAGGTCCCAGATATCTATAAGCCACTTGAGGCCTCTTTTATAAATCTTAAAATTAAGCAAAATTAACCAATGAACTGTCAAAACTATGAATGCACATACATATATGCATAATTTTTAAAAAATGTTTTAAAATGCAGAAGGATGATAAAAACGAGATGAAACTGATCCTACTAAAGAGACACAGGATCGAGTAAGAGAAGGGAATACAGGGAAATTCATTGGGACTGCAGCATTAATAATGTTTTAGTTGTACAAAGGCACAGTGGGATTGCTAGGATTCTTCATTATGGTTTACAACTTACCTTTGTGGCACCTATATAATTTTTACATGCCAACTCGTTATATTGAAGCATAAAGAAAAAATAAATACAAAAAATAACAATTGACATACCTGTTTAATATTGGATATAAATTACTGACAGTTTGGCTCCCTAAAAGAATTAGAAAATAACAAATGGAAGTGAAGCAGTAGCCACAAACTGTAAAGGAAAAAATAAATCTAGAGTTGAAGAAAACCTAAGTAAGTTAAAATTATTGAAAATAAAATATAATACTTCTCTTAAAATGTGCACCAGGTAAGCAATTACAAAAACATCAAAACAAACAAAAATAAAAGTAAAACAAAATAAAAGTAAACAAAGACAGTAGGTTATTTAAAAGGAAAGAAGAATTATTCTGGATATAACACAATTTTTATTTATGTCTGAACTCCCATACAGTGAGGGAGAAGGATTTAATATGTCTGGCCTGACACCCCACGGCAGGGAGATGAATAGGAGAGTAGTGTAACAGGCTACTCAGAAATAAAGAAAAAGGAGTCTGACTTCAGATTCACCCACTGCATAGTAAACCTAGGAATACATGAAGCAACTAGTTTTAAAAAA
>NW_007232811.1:0-12285 GCF_000164805.1 Carlito syrichta | reverse complement strand
CTTCCTGCTTAGGAAGAGGCCACCAAGGAAACAGTGGCTGGTGGGCATGTCTGTTTCCCACTGGATGTTTCCTCTCCACTGCTAAACTTATCAAGTTAGAATCTCTGCCCCATTTTGCATGTGATTGATGGTTGGTGAACAAGAGGTGTGAATGTGACTGGATTAACCGCATTCCAGTATCACTGCCACCCTCCTCCTCCCAAACTTATCTCAGCTCTTATTCACACCTAGCTCACAATGGGGACCTGGGTCCCATATCAGCCCTTTGGTTTTTTGTGTAATCTAGGAGACCCCTGATGGTTGCAGGCAGTTTCACCCCTCCATATGTGTGGAGGGGTGGATCTCCCCACATACGTGTGGAGGGGTGGATCCCCGCTCTCTGCCCTGCCCTACAAGAGAGGCACCAGCCTGTTGCTCTACCAGAGTGGCAAGCCTGTCAGATTATCCCCACAGATTAGACCTCTTGCACAAAACTTCTCCCTGTTTCACCTGGGCTGTGGCACCCACCACTGCTTCCCAACTAGGTTTCCTCCTATATGAAACTGATATTTTGTGCACCACTAGAAAGGAATGAACTAATTAAGCGTTCATTCCTCTTCTTCTCCAAACAGATCTTCCTCTTCTGTGCATGTCTGTTGCCAGTCAGTTTGTACGGGGTGGGGAATGGGGCACCTGAAATTCCATGCATGCTGTGTCCATCTGGTGTCTGTGTACTCAGAGAGTCCTTCACTGGGTTCATGATGATTAACTTGTTCAAAAGTACTCTGGGTAACTCCTTCTAAACATGGCAAAATCCCTACTCTCAGCCTTGCTCAATCACAGTGCACAGATCAGCTGCTCCTTGGTCACCATCTTGGCTCCTCCCCTCTAATATCCATTTTCATTATGTATTATATCTTTGAGCTCGTGTGAGAATAAGGAAGGTTTCTGACATTGCTTTATTTATGTGACTTCTGTCCACATTCCTCACACTCAGATCTTGCTTCCACAGTGAGACATGATGTGTCTATAAAGGGATGCATGGCATATGAAGACTATCTCACATACCCTTCAATCACATTTATTCAGACTGAGAATTTAAATCTGGCTGAAAGTTTCTCTACACTGACTCCCTTCTTTATTTTCACATGTTCTCTCTACAATATGACTTCCTCAAATAATGACAAGCCCATCTTTAATGGCTGGCTTACTCACAAGTTTCTTTTATTAATTGGTATTGATCTCACATTGTTACCAATACGAGGGAAAGGTCACCTTTTCTGCCACGAGTCAATTGCTTGATAGCAAATGGACTTAATAATCTACACAATTCCCTCCCCTATAGCTATTATTTTAAAAGTGCTCTTCTTATATGTAGTTTCTTAGTACATGTTGTAGTTTGAATATTTGTCCCCTCCAAATCTCATGTTGATATTTGATCCACAGTGTGGAACGTGAGGCTTAGTAGGAGGTGTTTGTGTTATGGGAGTGGGTCCTGCATTTACAACACACTATGGTAATGAGTAGTTTCTCACTCTATTAGTTCCTGCAAGGTACCGTTGTTAAAAAGAGTCTGTAATCCCAGCACTTTGGGAGGCTGAGGGGCATGGATTGCTGAGCCTGCAGGTTTGAAACCTGCCCAGGCAACTTGGCAAGACCTCGTTTCTTCAATAAATCAAAAATTAGCTGGGCATGGTAGCACCCGCCTGTGGTTCTGGCTACTTAGAAGGCTGAGGTGGAAGGATCACTGGGCGACGGAGTGAGACTCCAACACACACACAGAAAAAAAAGAGCCTGGCTCATCATTTTTTTCCCTCTCTTGCTTGTCTTGTCACGAAATGTGTTGGCTCCTCTTGCCTTTCTGCCATGATCAGAAGCTCTGTGAGGTTCTTATTCCAAAGCAGATGCTGGTGTCATGCTAATTGTGCAGCCTGTAGAACTGTGATTAAATAAATATACTTTTATTATTAATTACCTAGTCTTAAGTAACCCTTTATTAATAAATTACTGTTTTCAAGGGAACTATTTCAAATACACTGAACATCCAGTACATTGAATATATATTTTTAGTAAAAATTTTCTAGAAACAAATACATTATGCTGTGCTTATTTGTTTGCTTTGTGTTTAAAATATCATGATATGCTAAAATTCACTGAAGGGGAATTTGAGTGCAAGCTGCCTTCCATTTTTTTCCCCAGAATTTTAAATTGATTTTTAATGTTTTTTCTTCTCTTTTTGGTTCCTAAATTGTAGTCCTAGAAAGATAATTAAAATTACTAGAAATTATAGAAAAATTAATATTCCAGGTACTATGGCAAGGATATGGTTTGTACCCACCAAAATAAATGGTGCAATTTGGGCTCCAGTATGGCAATACTGGGATATAGGGCTCTGTCAGAGGTTTGGTTTTATGGGAATGCATTCTTCATTAACAGATTAATGCTCTCCCTTGAAAGTGTTTGCATTCTCATTCTGCAAGAAAGAATTCATTATCAGAAAGCAGGTAGTTATAAATATAAATTTAACTCCCTACTGTTCCTCTTTCTCTGTCACTGTGTGAACTTTTCGCAGATGTCCATATTCCTTCTTTTTTCTGCCATGAGTTCAAGTAGTATAAGTCATTCATCAGGTGTATCTGCCCAATCTTGGACTTTCTTGTTACTACATTAAAGAACCAAAATAAAACACTTTTTGTAAATTACTCAGAATTAGGTATTTTGTTATAGCATCACAAAACAGACTAATATTCAAGTTTCATTGTACATAATGACCATGCCCGATTCATTCACTAAACTATTTCCTCTCCACATTCCAAATCCCGGAACAGAGTTAAATACATGAAATACTTATTTTCTGATTTACTAAATTAAAACATATTTTTATTTTCAACTATGTAAGCCAGGCTCCAGAAGATTTCTTTTTATCACATCTCTATAGAGACGCTGCTGGGAAGGATTTAGTTAAAGTCCACTCCTTCACAGACACATTTTTCAAAAGCAACTGAGTCCTAAAACATCCTATATTTTTAGAAAAGTCTGGGTGAGATTGAAAGCACTAGGAATCTACAATCAATTTGTGAGGTATTCGTTTGATTCAGTTGTGTCCAAACAAATTATTCTATGACTTGGTTGTCAGAACTATGACTCTGTTCACACTTAATTTTTTCCACATGTAGGTTCTGATGTTAAAACTGAACTATTCAGCTAGGCAACAGTAGAGTAGAAACCCCTTCTTGTTGATAGCTCCAGGAGTAAGATTGGCTGCTTAGCAACCAGTAATTTACCTTTGTAGACTATATCTGTAGTGTCTGTCATAACAAAGGCCAACTATATGATATGTACAAGTGAGTTAATATTAGCAGCCCCGAGACTACTTTTCCCTAGAAATGCCTACTCAAAGATTCAACCTCTGCTGGTATCAGGGATTTTAGTCTTTGAGAAGTATACCAACAACTTGAGTGATCACTGTGGATAAATAGTTTACATAAACAATATGGTATGTGCTGAACTTCTGGTTTCCTTCTCAAAGTCCGTTATTTTGTTCCAGTCTCACAATGGTGCATAAGTCATCACCCTTGAAAAAAAACACTGTGAGAACTGAGTAGCTAATGATGTTTTTTCACACAGTGTTGCGTTTATGCTTTCCCAACATGATAACTGAAAAATTGAGTCCATCTCATGTAGTTATACCAAGTGAGAACAATACAAAATATAGTGCAAAGTTAATCGGCATATAATTGAAAACATTATATGGATATTAATTATTGTAGGCTCAAATGTAAAAAAATACAACTAGATAACTTGCAGAAGTCAGTTTTTTGTTTTTGTTTTAGTTTTTTTACAAAATAGGCAGATTCTTTTGCATAAAAAGAGAAAAATCATAAGACAAAAAATTTGAAAATGTTAAATTTAGGAAAATTTAAAAAATAAAAAAACTGAAATAAAACTGCAATACATGTGATAAAAACAAAATTAGTGTGTAGAGTAAAAATTAAGGAACACATCATTTACATTTGAAAAATAAGCAAAATATACTTAACAGAATATAAAATATCATATATGAAAAATATCCACTTCTTTGATATAAAAATAGCCAAATAAAATACATTTAGATATTTGACATTTATTGAAAAAACAAAAATTAGTCAATTAGAGAATTCCAAATGGTACTTGACCATAGCAAACAAACAGTTATGCCTCAATGAAGTATATACTCCATCGTTATTCCCTTCACATTGAACTTTACCACAATATATACTCTAGTAATTCTTCTATGATGTCCAGAAAATTTATTTTGCATTTACACTTGGAGACTAACAAAAAATAATGTTAGTGTTTTTCTTCAAGAGCAAATAAAAAAAAAACTTGAAAAATTCGAAACACCATAACCTCTGGACTGGATGACTGAAGTGGATGGCAAGAAAAACACTGATAAATCATTTCACTTTAATTCCATTAACCCTAATTTGTTAAAAGTTCCAAGGACACTAAAAGTAAGTAAACAAATACAGAAATAAAATGACAAACATATTTAAAATATCCAAAAAGCCAAGGAATTAGGACAGTAGTTATCTAAAAGATAAGATGGAGATGAGTTTGAGGTGAACCTTAGAAAATTGTAATGGCAGTTCAAGGCTCCATAATGAATCTTGAGGATAATTCCAAAGATGCTGTCATTCTTTTTACTAAAACTTATAATTATCTCTTCACTATATTTTATGATTAAAATTTAAACAATTCTTTTGTTTGAAAATTAAGACGATTTGTATATGTCTGCTTTTTTTCTAAGGTGGCAATCTGAGTTATAATTCAAAGTCTTAGAAGAAAAAAGAAACACAGATGCACAGCTCAAAGCATTAACTCCTCTGCAAACAGCAGGCCAAAGTACATGTTGATATCAGGCAGCAGAGCAGGATGGAAATCAAAAGAAGAGAAGACAGACTCACGGTGTACTGGGAAATGACTGCACATCCTGCTCATGGTGCCACTTGTTATGTTTACCTTCAGCGCGGTGTTTAAGGAAGTTAGGAAATTATGACTTATAAAATCTCCCTTTTGTGGAAAGAGTAGGGCAATATAAGATCTTTGCTGCAAAGCATTTTAATTTACTCCTTCTATTATTTATGCTATGATCATGCATTTTATATTTACACATTATAAATATCACAATGCTGTGTTACAAATTTTGCTTGAGATAGTCACAGGTCTATTAACAGTTTTAAAGCATAGGATGCTATAAATATTTAGAAAGGGATATTTGTGTCAATGCAAATATGGTGTTTCTGCCTTAAGATGTACCCAGAATATTTGCATTCATCAATGGGTCTTGCCAAATGCAAATTATTACTGCAATATTCCAGTGCTAAAATTTATTCTGCATTGTCCATTTATATTTATTATCTGAAAGTGTTTTGTGAGAAAGATTTGTTTTTCACTTTCTTTCTCTCTCTCTCTCTCCTTCCTTCCTTCTGTTGCTTCTTACTCTCCTTCTTACTTTCCTTGCTCCTTCCTTCCTTCATTGTTTTCTTTTTTATCTTCCTTATTTGGTCATCTGACTTGTGAATTGAGGGCCATTATTATTTTTAAAAAGGCCAACAGGAAGCCACTAGAACCTCTTTGATATAGCACCAAAATAAAACAAAAGAAATACCACATTCTTGGAGGTATTTGAGGAAGATTTAAGGGTTATAATCCCCACAATGTCTATATTCAAGTGCCTGTTTATACTGTGCAGATGACTGATAGATCTTGGAAATGATGGTGGATTACAATAAGCTTAGCCAAGTGGTAAGTCTAATTGCAGCTGCTTTGCCAGATGTAGTTTTATTACTTGAGTAAACTAACGCATTCCCTATTATCTGAAATTTAGTTGTTAATCTGACATGTGCTTTCTGTTCTATATCTGTTCATATGGTTCACCAGAAGCACTTTACTGTCAGCTAGTAACACCATCTAAATACCTCACTATCTTACCCCAGGACACATAAACTCTCTAGGCCTGTGCCATGACTAAATTCACAGGTTTTTTTTTTTTTTTTTAGTAGAAGTCACACTCTGTCACCCATACTGGGGTGCAATGGCATGTTCACGGCCACTGCAGGCAATTCTTCCACCTCAGCCTTCCAAGTAGCTGAAACTACAGGTATTCATCACCATGTCCAGCTAATTTTTTTGATTTATTGCAAAGACGAGATCTTGCCAAGTTACCCAGGCTGGTCCTGAACCCATGGGCTCAGGCAGTCCTCTTGTCTCTACCTCCCAAAGTGCTGGGATGACAAGCGTGAGCCATGGCACCTAGTTCACAGGAATCATGATTGCCTTTCTTTTACACATGACAGCGCAGTGGTCACTTACATTGATGGCATTATGTTGTTTAGAACTAGTGTGCAAAAACTAGTGACTACTCTAGACTTATTTATAAGACATTCACATATCAGGGGGAAATAGTTCAATAAAATGATATATTTCTTCTACCTCAATGATTTTCAGAGAGTACAGGAGTGTGAAGAGTGTTGAGACATCCCTTTAAGGTAAAAATTATGTTTTTGCCCCTGTCTTCTTCTGCAACTAGAAAAAGTTACAATGCCTTCTGGAGTTCTTGAGATTTCAGAACCTACATTCTTCTCATCTGTTACTCTGTTCTGGTCATTCTTTTCAAATGTTACTCTGTTATATTTTCTAAGTGATTCCTAGACGTCTAGTTTTGAGTGGAGTTCAAAACAAGAAAAAACTCTACATTGACTTAAATTTTTATGTGAGCTGCTCTGCCACATAGGCCACATGATTCAGTAGATCCAATGGTGCTTGAAATATCAGTGGTAGACAGGGCTGAAACTTGGGACAATTGTAAGGCCCCTATAGGTGAATCACACTTCAAGACCTCAGAATTTGGGAGCATGCCCTACTATTTTCTGTGAATAACTACCCTCCTTCTGAGAAACAAATCTTGGCCCACTACTGGAGCTTAGTAGAACCTGAATGCTTAAGAATGTGCCACTAAGTTACCATGAAACCTGAACTGTATATCATGAACGAGGTGTCATATAAACAAGGTCATAAAGTCAGATGTGCACAATAGCACCCCATCACTAAAGTTTAATAAAAATAAATAATTATGAAATTACAGTAAAGCACTTTCTGAGGGCATAAGTAAGTTCCTTTTTTTTTTTTTTTTTGAATTGGAGTCTCACTCTGTTGCCCAGACTGGAGTGCAGTGGCTGCTCCCGGCCACCGCAGCCTCGACCTGCTGGGCTCCGGCGATCCTTCCGCCTCAGCCTTCCGAGTAGCCGGAATTACAGGCATGTGCTACCACGCCCGGCTGATTTTTTGATTTATTGTAGAGATGAGCTCTCGCTGCCCAGGCGGGTCTCGAACCCGCGGGCTCAGGCAATTCACTCACCTCAGCTTCCCAAAGGCGCGGGATTACAGGCTGAGCCACCGAGCGCGGCTAGTTACATTTTTTAAAGTGACCCAAATGCCTCTGGTCTTCTCTACTGTATTACTTTTCTCCCAGCCTGCATTTATGGCCTCATGAAAAGTTTACTATGATTTGTTGGCAAAAAAAAAAATAGATGAATCGAGCTTTGTTTGGATGATTCTGCAGGATATGCAGACACTGTACAAAAGTGGACTGTTTAGCACTACAGCCCCATGAAGAACAGTGGGGTAGTGCAGTCCCCCAGGTGAGCAGACCTCTCAGTGCACCTGGTTATCCATTTTATCTGTAAGGAGAAATTGCCAAATGTGCAATTATACATCCATTTATTGGTCTTGTGTTTATGTTCACCATATGGTAGTCTCAGCAAGGACAATTTTAATAATAAAGTATTTAAGGTGACCTGTTCTGTTGATATCAGCCAGCCCATTTCTCTGTCCCCTCTGTCACTATACAATGGATTCATGAGCAAGGTGGCCGTGATTAAAGAAATGAGGCTATTCATGGGTTTAGCAGCTTGGATTTCCACTCACCAAGTCTGACCTGGTTATAAACACAGCTCAATGTTCACTCTTCCAGCAACAGAAATTAACAATAAGTTGGCACCACTGCGGTGGTAAACATCCAAGCACCTGGTGGAGGTTTATTAAATTACACGCCTTCATCAAAGAAGGGGAAGCATTTTGTTCGTAAAGAGATCTATAGTGGATATGCATTGGTCTACCCTGTATGTAATACTTGAAACAAACAAAAAGCGGTGTCATCTATGAACGAGTTGCATGCCTTATTTAAAATTATGTTATTCCAAGCAGCATTGCTTCTAATCAAGCAACTCACTTCAGAGCCAAGAAAGTGTTACAATAGGCCCATGCACACGGAATTGATGGTCTTACTATGTTTTTCATCATCAAAAAACAGCTGACTAGCTGGGCTCGGTGGCTCAGCCTGTGATCCCGCGCCTTTGGGAGGCTGAGGTGAGTGGATTGCCTGAGCCCGCGGGTTCGAGACCCACCTGGGCAGCGAGACCTCATCTCTACAATAAATAAAAAAAAAAAGAAAATCAGCTGGGCGTGGTAGCGCATGCCTGTAATTCCGGCTACTCGGAAGGCTGAGGCGGAAGGATCGCCAGAGCCCAACAGGTCAAAGTTGTGGTGGCCGGGAGTGGCCACTGCACACCAGTCTGGGTGACAGAGTGAGACTCCAACTCAAAAAAAAAAAAAGCAGCTGACTATACAAAGGTGGAGTGGTCTCTTGAAGACTTAGTTACAGAGACTAAGGGAGTGACACTTGCAGGGCTGGGGCTTGGTCCCCCAGAAAGTTGTATGTGCTCTGAATCAACATCCTGTATATGGCACACTTTCTCTTGCGGCCAGCATTTTACAAGTCCAGGAAACAGGAAATATAAATGAGACACCAGTAACCATCTCCTCTTAATGACTTATTAGCAAAATTGTTGACTTTTCTCCTCACAACTTTATGTTCTGCTGGCCAGAACCTTGGATCAAGAGGGAGAAATCATTCCACCAGAACATAAAAATGCTTCCCTGAATTGGACATTAAGACTACCACAGGCCACTTTGGGCTTCTCATGCCTGAGTCAATAAACCAGGAAATAAATTACATTGTTGACTGAATTGTTTAATCCAGACCACCAAGGAGAAATGCAACTAATATTTCACAACGTATCATTATGTCCCGAGCTTAGGATCAATGGAAAACTACAACAACCCAAGCTAGGTAGGACCAAAAATAGTCCAAAACTTCTATGAATGAATATTCGGTTCACCTTGCAGGAAAACAACCAAGACCAGCTGAGTTTCTTGCTGAAGGTAACAGAAGTACAGAAAGAGTAGTAGAAGACAGTTATAAATATTTCTTCAATATGTGATCAGGTACAGAAAGAATCACAGCTGGCATGTGTATTTTCTCTTTATTTTGTTATGTGTGGGTATGATCTTTGTTTTCTTTACTCTTTTCTCATAATGTAAGATGTTTTGACTTTATATCAGAATGTTAAAATTAGTGTTTTATGCAATAGCTTTTAAGTTACTAGATATCTGGAAAAGTGCAAACATTACTCAAAGCACTTTACCTCCTCTTCTGGGAAGGGAGTCAGTTAATTTTAAGTTAAAGCAGAATAGTTCTGTGATGGTAAGCAGAATTATAATCTTGTTAATGACTTTATTTAGAGATTAATATGGTTTAAGAAGACACATGTTGGTGGACACGTGACAGTTAATTTTCTCTATTCACTAATCTGAAAAAGGACCCAGAAAGTTGTAATACATTATTTACAGGTGTCTCCCTGAGGGTGTTTTTCAAAGGTATAGTTATCTGAATAAGTAGACTGAGTAATGTAGATCTACCCGCACCAATGAGAGTGACTCATTTCACCTGTTGAGGGTCTAAATAGAACAAAAAGGTAGAGGAAGGGCAAGTTCTGTCTTTTTTCTTTGTCTGATAAATTAATCTTCTCCTGCTCTTGTACACGAAAGCTTATGATTCTGGGATCTTTGGTCTTTGGGGCATAGATCAGCATCTCCCCTAATTCTGGGTCTCAGACCTTTGACATCCACCATCTCCTTCTTCGGTTCTCAGATCTCTGGACTTGGATTACATTACTTGGTTTCCCAATAAGTAGGTGGAATATTGTGGGACTTTGGCGCCTTATAATTGCATAAGACTATTACCATATTAAATTTCCTGTTAGATATCTATATTTAAACCTATCTATATCTGATCGGTTCTGTGTATCTGGAGAACTCTATACATAGTATCGCAAAGAAGATGCCATTGCTGCAGATACTTGAAGGCAGAAATAGTTTGGCAAGAGAAGCGTCAGTCAGTGTATCGGAAGCAAGCCTGGAGGAGATAAAGGAAGGTAGAAAGAAGGACAAATTTAGAAACTGGGGCCTAGTATACTTGGTCATTATCTATAGCTCTCTGACAACATTATCTCAAACGTAGTGACCTACAACTCCAAACATATTATGTATCAATTTCTTCTGTGAGTTGATTATCTGAGCCCATCTTAGCGTCTCTGCTTCATGGTTTCACAATTCTGGAGCTGTTCTCTCAACTGAGGTGTACCTTGGCGGGTGGGGGGAGGTGTATTTTTTCAGGCTCAATCAGAAGAGTGATTGGTATCATTCAGCTTGAAATAAAGACCCAAGATTCTTCCAGTCTATTAGCATGGGCACTTTATTTATCACAAGAGTTTGTATAGAGAGATTCTAAAACCATTGGAGCTTGCAGTCTCAGGGTTGATAATAATAAGAAAGATTGTGGGGGAAGGAGAGAACATGAGAGATTAAAAATGAAATAATTGTATTATCTTAATTAAATTTTGGGGTAATATACCATTATTCTTGCTGTGTTCTTGCTGAAGCAGCCATAAATTAATTACTGGTCCTTATAAATGGAAACTAAGAGAGCTTTTTTCCTCTCTCCTTCATGTGAAGATACACCCTAAATTTACCCAGTTAATTATACTTTGTTATAGCAGCCTATACTGTCTAACAAATGAGTGATTTTCCATCATTTTTCTTGTCTTCTGCTGGTCACACGTGAGTCACTAGCCCCTAACTACTGTGTGGGTCTTTGTGGAGTCTGCCAACCACATAGATCAAGATGAGGCACACGGGTCTGATGCTAGATGTTAGGGAAGGGTGTGTGTAATGTCAGAAGATGACAATAAAGTCTAATGTCACTTCATCTCAACCTCTTGATGGTACCGAATGGGAAATGAGGCCCCGAGAGAAGGTGACTTTTTCAAGATCACACTTCGGGACTCCATGCCTGTTTGAGTTGTGCTCCAATCTTTTCTCGCAATTCTTCCATCTATAAGTGTGCACATTATCTACATGTGACACCAAGCCATGAGTTTTATAAGCCTTATCTCAACACAACTGACAAATACCCTAGGAAGGAGATACCGACATATTCCCTATTGTGCTTGCTGGGAGATTGGGGAGCTTCACAACCCACAATTACTTGCCTAGAGTCACATAAATGGTGAGAAAAAGAAGAGTCTTCCTAGTTCTGTGTCCTCAATCCCGGGGTCTTGGTGCAACCAGGTCTTCACAAGAACTGAGCAGGGCTGTGTTTGCATAATTGCAAACAGGTAAGGAGGTTACGTGGGGAATAGCCCAGTAGTGCCTCTGAAAAGGTCATGTGGAAGGAAAAGGCTCAGGCAATGAAGCATTGAAGAAGTGACCTCATTTCCTTGGTGACAGACTCCAACAGAGCTTGGAACTCTGGTCACATTCTAGAGACAGCCTCATATCCAGCTCAGTTAATGGGAGAAACTCAAGAAGGCAAGATGTTCTCCTGCTGAATCCTGACTTTCTGAGGCTCTTGCTTTAGGCAAAAATGGGAGCCTTGATACAGACATTGGCTCAGCCCTGATCATCAATACCTCTGGGAATTTGGCAGGGGCCACAGAAAGGAATACAGGGCAGTTCAAAGAAAGCCCATCCAGACCAGAGCTCTCATCAGAACTCATCTGAGCAGCTTTACACTTCACCCCCTTACTACGTGTATGGAGAGAGCAAGAGATTTTTGTGTTAACCCTAGAGAGGAACAGGTTCTCAGGTGGTTGAAGACTGATAGGTCTGTCTAGTTTATGTTTAGGTCATTACTGGCAGGATTGGAAGATGAGTGTTTAGAACTAAGTTTGTCTACTCAAATGTGAACCCCAAGAATTTGAGTTGTCATCTGGATTTCTCCCTGGATAGAAGTCTATAAAGATGCCTCTATATGCTTGATATGAGGAGATTTTCTTTTTTTTTAATCAATATTTTTTATTATGATTTTGTAGGGTACAGTTAAGGGTTAGGTGTACAATTACATTTCATTCAGGCACCCTGTTG